>NW_024082138.1:261768-319191 GCF_003009895.1 Hyaena hyaena | reverse complement strand
ATTCTTTTATATTTATTGAGGGCTGCTTTATGTCCCAGTATGTGGTGTATCTTGGAGAATGTGCCATGCGCACTTGAGAAGAAAGTTAATTCCCTGGCCTCAGGATGTAGAGTTCTGAATATATCTGTCAGATCCATCTGGTCCAATGTGTCTTTCAAGTCTTTTGTTTCTTTAGTGATTTTCTTTGTAGTTGATCTATCCATTACTGTAAGTGGAGTATTAATGTCCCCTGCTATTATCACATTCTTATCTATAATCTTGTTTCTGTTTGTGATTAGTTGTTTTAAATATTTAGGTGATCCCATATTAGGTATGTAGACATTTGTAATTGTTAGTTTTTCCTGACGGATAGACCCTGTAATTATTATATAATGCCCTTCTTCATCCCTTGTTATTGTCTTTCATTTGAAGTCCAGTTTGTCCAATATAAGTATAGCTACTCCCGCTTTCTTTGGACTTCCAGTAGCATGATATATATTTCTCCGTCTCCTTACTTTTAATCTGAAGGTATATTCGAGTCTAAAATGCATTTCTTGTAGACAGCATATAGGTGGATTTTCTGTTTTTATCCATTCTGCTACCCTATGTCTTTTGATGGGAGCATTCAGCCCATTTACATTCAGTGTTATTATGGAAATATCTGGGTTTAGAGTCATTGTGTCCTTTGTTGGATTCATGTTTGTGGTGGTGTCTCTGGTATCTTGCATTCCTTGCAACACTTCCGTCAGAAAGTCCCCCTCACGATGTCTTGTAGGCCTGGTTTAGTGGTGACAAATTCTTTCCATTTCTGTTTATTTGGAAAGACTTTTATCTCTCCTTCTATTCTGAATGACAGGCTTGCTGGATAGAGGATTCTTGGCTGCATATTTTCTGTTCATCTCATTGAAGATATTTGCCATTCCTTTCTGGCTGGCCAAGTTTCAGTAGATAGGTCTGTCACCACTCTGATAGGTCTCCCTTTGTATGTTAAGGCCCTTTTCTCCCTAGCTGCTTTCAGAATTCTCTCTTTATCCTTATATTTTCCCAGTTTCACTATGATATGTCATGCAGATGATCGATTCAAGTTACGTCTGAGGGGAGTTCTCTGTGCCTCTTAAATTTCAACTTCTACTGCCCTCTCCAGGTTGGGGAAGTTCTCTGTTTTAGTTTGTTCCAGGACTCCTTCAGACCTTTTCTTCTCTCTTCCTCTTCTGGAATTCCTATGATATGGATATTGTTCCATTTGATTGTATCGCTGAGCTCTCGAACTCTTCTTTCATGTTCCTGGATCCGTTTATCTCTCTTTTTCCCAGTTTCTTCTTTTTCTATAATAGTGTCTTGTAAATCACTTATTCTCCTTTCTGTCTCTTCAGTCTGTGCATTGGACGCCTCCAGTTTATTATGTATCTCATTTATCGCATTTTTAAATTCACCATAACTATTTTTAAACTCCATATTGTTTGTAGCCATTGTTTCTCTGATGTTCTCCATGCTTTTTTCAAGCTTGGCGATTAATTTTATGATTATTGTTCTAAATTCTTGTTCAGTTATGTAGCTTATATCTGTTTTGAGCTGTTCTATAGCTGTAATTTCTTCCTCGAGTTTCTTTGAGAGAGTTCTTCCGTTTTGTCCTTTTGGTTAGCTTTCTATGTCTTGTTAATTTTAAAAGCTTGTTGTACACACGGCCCCTGTGAGTTCTGCTGTATTAGAGAGGGCTCTTTTGACTGTTCAGGGCCTGTCCAGGAAGTGTTCTTTCAATGGTGTCTCTTGGTTCCTTTTGTTGAGCATTTGGTTATTTTCTTTCCCTACTGGTAGGGGTATTTGGGACTCTCCACCATGTGTAGTTTGGCTTGTTTCTTGAGGCAGCCCTGGAAAAAGAAAGCAGACAACCACAGAAGGAACACAGGTACACAAACACACATACAAAACCAGTAAACAGGCAAACCCAGGCTCAGGTAAAAACTGACACAACAACAAGAAAACAGGTATCTAGAGGGGATGGGCGTGGTTTGGTGTAGGCAGGTCTTTTTTTTAATTGTTATTGTTATTTTATTATTATTGGCCTTTTCCTCTTGGTTTTTTTTTTTACAGATAGTTTATTGTCCATTTAGTTTCCACATAACACCCAGTGCTCATCCCCACAAGTGCCCTCCTCCGTGCCCATTCCCCCTGCCCCCCACATTCATCAGTCCTCAGTTTTTGTCAGCATTCAAGAGTCTCTCATGGTTTGCCTCTCTCCCTTTCCCCCACCATTACCCCCCTTCTTCTCACCCTTGTTCCTCCGTTAAGTTCCTCCTAATCCTCCTATACGTGCAAACATATGGTGTTTGTCCTTCTCTACCTGACTTATTTCACTCAGGATAACACCCTCAAGGTCCATCCATGTTGCTACACATGGCCAGATTTCATTGTTTCTCATTGCCATGTAGTATTCCATGGTATAGATAAACCACATCTTCTTGATCCATTCATCTGTTGATGGACAATTAGCTCTTTCCATGTTTGAGCTATTGTGGAGAGTGCTGCTAAGAACATTGGGGTACATGTGCTCCTGTGCATCAGCATTTCTGTATCCCTTGGGTAAATTCCTAGCAGTGCTATTGCTGGGTCATAGGGGAGTTCTAGTGTTAGTTTCCTGAGGAACCTCCACACTGTTTTCCAGAGGGGCTGTACCAGTTTACATTCCCACCAACAGTGTAGGAGGGTGCCCGTTTCTCCACATCCTCGCCAGCATCTAGAGTTCTCTGATTTGCTCATTTTAGCCACTCTGACTGGCGTGAGGTGGTATCTCAGTGTGGTTTTGATTTGTATTTCCCTGATGAGGAGGGATGCTGAGCATCGTTTCATGTGTCTGTTGGCCATCTGGATGTCCTCTTTGGAGAAGTGTCTGTTCATGTCTTCTGCCCATTTCTTCACTGGGTTGTTTGTTTTTCGGGCGTGTAGTTTGGTGAGTTCCTTATAGATTCTGGATATTAACCCTTTATCTGATATGTCATTTGCAACTATCTTTTCCCATTCCGTTGGTTGCCTATTAATTTTCTGGGTTGTTTCCTTGGCTGTGCAGAAGCTTTTAATCTTGATGAGGTCCCAACAGTTTATTTTTGCTCTTGATTCCCTTGCTTTTGGGGATGTGTCAAGTAAGAAGTTGCTGCGGTGGAGGTCAAGGAGGTTGTTTCCTGCTTTCTCCTCTAGGGTGTTGATAGTTTCCTGTCTCACGTTCAGGTCCTTTATCCATTTTGAGTTGATTTTTGTGCATGGTGTGAGAAAATGATCTAGTTTCATTCTTCTGCATGTTGCTGTCCAGTTCTCCCAACACCATCTGTTAAAAAGGCTGTCTTTTTTCCATTGGATATTCTTTCCTGCTTTGTCAAAGATCAGTTGGCTGTATACTTTTGGGTCCACTTCTGAGTTCTCAATTCTGTTCCATTGGTCTATGTGTCTGTTTTTGTGCCAATACCATACTGTCTTGAGGATGACAGCTTTGTAGTAGAGGCTGAAGTCTGGGATGGTGATACCTCCCGTTTTGGTTTTATTTTTCAGTATTACTTTGGCTATTCGGGGTCTTTTGTGGTTCCATACAAATTTTTGGATAGTTTGTTCTAGTTTTGAGAAGTATGCTGGTGCAATTTTGATTGGAATTGCATTGAATGTGTAGAGTGCTTTAGGTAGTAATGACATCTTAACTATATTTATTCTTCCTATCCATGAGCATGGAATGTTTTTCCATTTCTTTGTGTCTTCTTCAATTTCCTTCATAAGTTTTCTATAGTTTTCATCATACAGATCTCTTGTATCCTTGGTTAGGTTTATTCCGAGGTATTTTATGGTTTTTTGTGCAATTGTGAATGGGATCAGTTTCTTGATTTCTCTTTCTGTTGCTTCATTATTGGTGTATAAAAATGCAACCGATTTCTGTACGTTGATTTTGTACCCTGCAACTTGGCTGAATTCTTGGATCAGTTCTAGTAGGCTTCTGGTGGAGTCTGTCGGGTTTTCTATGTAGAGTATCATGTCATCTGCGAAGAGTGAAAGTTTGACTTCCTCTTTGCCAATTCTGATGCCTTTGATTTCCTTTTGTTGTCTGATGGCTGATGCTAGGACTTCCAGCACTATGTTAAACAACAGTGGTGAGAGTGGACATCCCTGTCGTGTTCCTGATCTCAGGGGGAAAGCTCTCAGTTTTTCCCCGTTGAGGATGATGTTAGCTGAAGGCTTCTCATAGATGGCTTTGATGATGTTTAAGTAGGTTCCTTCTATCCCAACTTTCTCGAGAGTCTTTATTAAGAAGGGATGCTGTATTTTGTCAAATGCTTTTTCTGCATCTATTGACAGGATCATATGGTTTTTATCTTTTCTTTTATTGATATGATGGATCACATTGATTGATTTGCGAATGTTGAACCAGCCCTGTAACCCAGGAATGAATCCCACTTGATCTTGGTGGATGATTCTTTTGATATGCTGCTGGATTCGATTTGCAAGGATCTTGTTGAGAATTTTTGCATCCGTATTCATCAAGGATATTGGCCTATAGTTCTCTTTTTTTGTTGGATCTCTGTCTGGCTTGGGAATCAGAGTGATGCTGGCTTCATAAAATGAGTCCGGGAGTTTTCCTTCGACTTCTATTTTTTGGAATAGCTTGAGAAGAATTGGGATTAATTCTGTTTTAAATGTCTGGTAGAATTCCCCAGGGAAACCATCAGGTCCAGGGCTCTTATTTGTTGGGAGATTTTTGATCACTGATTCGATTTCTTCACTCGTTATGGGTCTGTTCAGGTTTTCTATTTCTTCCCGTGTGAATTTTGGTAGTGAGTGTGTGTTTAGGAATTTGTCCATTTCTTCTAAGTTGTCCAATTTGTTGGCATATAATTTTTCATAGTATTCCCTGATAATTGCTTGTATTTCTGAGGGGTTGGTTGTAATAAGTCCATTTTCATTCATAATTTTGTCTATTTGGGTGCTCTCTCTTTTCTTTTTGATAAGCCTGGCTAGAGGTTTGTCAATTTTGTTTACTTTTTCAAAAAACCAACTCTTGGTTTCATTGATCTGTTCAATTGTTTCTTTGGTCTCTATGTTGTTTATTTCTGCTCTAATTTTTACTATTTCTCTTCTTCTACTGGGTTTAGGGCGTTCTTGTTGCTCTGCCTCTAGCTCCTTTAGGTGAGCTGTTAGATTTTGGACTTGTGCTTTTTCTAATCTCTTGAAATAGGCCTGGAGAGCAATGTACTTTCCTCTTAGGACTGCCTTGGCCGCATCCCATAGATTTTGAATTGTTGTGTTTTCATTTTCATTTGTTTCCATATATTTTTTAATTTCCTCTCTAATTGCCTGATTGGCCCATTCATTCTTTAGTAGGGTGTTCTTTAACCTCCATGTTTTTGGAGGTTTTCCAGACTTCTTCCTGTGATTGATTTCAAGTTTCAAGGCATTATGATCTGATAGTGTGCATGGTAGGATCTCAATTCTTTTATACTTATTGAGGGCTGCTTTATGTCCCAGTATGTGATATATTGATGTAGGCAGGTCTTGTCTCCACTGTGTCCACTGGCCTCCCTGAGGCCCCTCCGTGATGGCTGTGGGGAGAAGAATGGCGTCGCCCAGTCCCTTCTCAAACAACAGTTGCAAATCACTTTTTCGGGTCTGATCTCCCCTGTGCTGAGGATGTAGCCAAGGCGGGCTGACTTCTATGCCCCACACCCCGCCTGTTTCCAGGTCCCAATCTGCTGGCTTTGTTATACAGTCCTGAATAGTCCTGCAGGTGCTGCTTCCCTGTTGCCTGGGGGTTGAGTCTGGAGTGGGGGAAGTGTCACAGCCTCTGTGGATCACAGATCTGCCGGGGTCAAGCAGGGATACAACCCTAGTGCGTTCGGGGAACGTAGGAACTTCAGGTCCATAGAGTCCGCGTCGCTGCAGCGCACCTCCGCACTTCAGCGGGCTGTTGTTGCGCGGCCGCTGACACTTTACCGCGTGCTGGTACCGCTTCACCGGGTCTCCACCGGTGCTTCAGCAGGCCACTGTTGGACACTGGGGGCCGCCGCCGCCTCTGCTTCAGCGGGCCGCTGTCGCGGGTGCTGCTGCTGCTTCACCCAGCGCTGGGACCGCCTCCGCAGGCGTTTCTGCTGCTTCACTGGGCAGCCGTCGCCATGGACGGTGCTGGGCACACGGCCTTTCAGTTTTTCCTGGCGCCTTCTGGGACCAGGGCACTTAGTTTAAAGTCAGCACCCTAGCCAGAGCTAAAAACACACTGTCTTTCCAAGCCGAGGTTTTTCTTTTCTCCATGGAAGGTTCGATGAGCAATCTCAGCTTTTCTTTCCTTTCCCCTGGACTTGCGGCAGCTCACTACCACTCGCCGGTTTATCACTCACCGCAGCTACACGCAAGCCGGGTTCCCTCCCCTCCCTCCGTATCTCTGGGTCCCATCCTGCTTTTATCTTCCCCAGTTTGCACTCACACACTTATGAGGTTTCCTTCCCAGTGTACTCTGTCTCTTTCTCTTCCCAAACTCCTGTGGCTCAGTGTCCTATGACTTCAGGCCTTCTCTGTTTGACAGATGGGTGCAGGCGAAATGCACGGAGCTCCCTACTTCTCCGCCATCTTGCCTCCTTCTTCTCCTTGTTGTATCCATTTGTCAGCTCTCTATAGGAAGCCCCTAGTCACCTGGGTGTGGGCCACCCTCCCTCACCCCCACCCCGCCGAGCTCCCGTCTTGGTATATGACAGAGCGTAAGTAAATAAAAATGTTTCTTCTTTAAAAAAATAAAAGAAAAGAAAAAAAATTAGAAAAAGCACAAACACAAAATTTAACTGGGCATCTAAAGGAATTAGAAGGAGAGCAATAAGAGCACCGCAAGTCCAGTAGAACAAGATCAAAATAAAATTCAGGGATGAAATAAACAATTTGGAATAAAAAAAACAGTTGAACACATCAATGAAACCAAGAGTTAGTATTTTGAAACAATAAAGGAAATTGATAAACCTCTAGCCCGGCTTCTCAAAAAGAAAAGAGAGAGCATCCAAATAGATAAAATCATGAATGAAAATGGATTTATTATAAACAATCCCTCAGAAATACAAGCAATCAGCAGAGAATACTATGAAAATTATATGCCAACAAACTGGACAACCTAGAAGAAATGGACAAGTTCCTAAACACACACGCACTACCAAAATTCACACAGGAAGACACAGAAAATCTGAACAGATGCATAACAAGTGAAGAAATTGAATCAGTTATCAAAAATCTCCCAACAAATAAGAGCCCTTGGCCAAATGGCTGCTCTGGGGAATTGTATAAGACATTCAAATCAGAGTTAAAACCCATTCTTCTCAGGCTATTCCAAAAAATAGAAACGGAAGGAAAACTTCTGGACTCATACTACATAGCCAGTATCACTTTGATTCTAAAACCAGAGACCCAGCAAAAATTGAGAACTCCAGGCCAATATCCTTGATGAACCAAAATAAACAGCATATAAAAAGATTTACCCACCATGATAAAGTGGGATTCATTCCTGGGTTACAGGGCTGGTTCAATATTCACAAATCAATCAATGTGATACATCAATCACATCAACAAAAGAAAAGATAAAAACCATGTAATCTTGTTGATAGATGCAGAAAAAGCATTTGACAAAATACAGCATCCTTTCTTTATTAAGAAATATGTCAGGATAGAAAATGTCAGGATAGAAGGAACTTACTTAAACATCATAAAAACCATCTATGAGAAGCCCTCAGCTAACATCATCCTCAATGGGGAAAAACTGTGTGTCTTCCCCCTAAGATTAGGAACAAAACAGTGATGTCCTCTCTCACTGATGCTGGAAGTCCTAGCATCAGTGATCAGACAACAAAAGGAAATAAAAAGCATCAGAATTGGTAACGAAAAATCAATCTTTCAGTCTTTGCAGATGAGATGATATTCTACATAGAAAATCCGACACACTCCACCTGAAGCCTACTAGAACTGAACCATCAATTCAGCAAAGTCATAGGGTATAAAATCAACGTACAGAAATCGGTTCCATTTTTTATACACCAATAATGAAGCAACAGAAAGAGAAATCAAGAAACTGATCCCATTCACAATTGCACAAAAAAAACATAAAATACCTAGGAATAAACCTAACCAAAGATATAAGAGATCTGTATGATGAAACATCTAGAAAACTTATGAAAGAAATTGAAGAAGATACTAAAATGGAAAAACATTACATGCTCATGTATCAGAAGAATATTTTAAAATGTTATTACTACCGACAGCTATCTACACATTCAATGCAATCCCAATCAAAATTGTACCAGCATTCTTCTCAAAGCTAGAACAAACTATCCTAAAATTATGGAATCATAAAAGAACCCAAATAGCCAAAGTAATGTGGAAGAAGAAAACCAAAACGGGAGGCATCACAACCCACCCAAACTTTAGCCTCTACTACAAAGCTGTAATCATCAGGACAGTATGGTATTGGCATAAAAACGGACACATAGACAAATGCAATAGAATAGAGAACTCAGAATTGAGCCCACAAATGTATGGTCAACTAAATTTGACAAAGTGGGAAAGAGTATCCAATGGAATAAAGACAGCCTCCTTAACAGATGGTGCTGGGAGAACTGGACAGCAACATGCAGAAGAATGAAACTAGATCATTTTCTCACACCATACACAAAAATAAACTCGATATGGATGAAGGACCTGAATGTGAGACAGGAAACCTTCAAAACCCTAGAGGAGAAAGCAGGAAACAACCTCGTTGAGCTCAACTGCAGCAATTCCTTACTTGACACATTCCCCAAAGGCAAGGGAATCAAGAGCAAAAATTAACACTTGGGACTCCATCAAGATAAAACTTCTGCATGGCAAAGGAAACAATCAATAAAACTAGTAGGCAACCAATGGAATGGGAAAACATAGTTGCAAATTACATATTAGATAAAAAGCTAGTATCCAAAATCTGTAAGGAACTCACCAAACTCCACACCCCAAAAAGACAAAGAATCCAGTGAAGAAATGGGCAGAAGACATGAACAGACACTTCTCCAAAGAGGATATCCAGATGCCCAACAACACATGAAAAGATACTCAGCGTCCCTCATCATCAGGGAAATGCAGATCAAAACCACACAGAGATACCACCTCATGCCGGTCAGAGGGGCTAAGATGAACAAACCAGGAGACTCTAAGTGCTGGTGAGGATTTGGAGAAATGGGCACCCTCTTACACTGTTGGTGGGAATGTAAACTGATGCAGCCCCTCTGGAAAACAGTGTGGAGGTTCCTCAAAAATTTAACAATAGAACTCCCTTATAACCCAGCAATAGCACTGCTTGGAATTTACTCAAGGGATACAGGAATGCTGATGCATAGGGGCACATGTACCCCCAGTGTTCATAGCAGCATTTTCAACAATAGCCAAATATGGAAAGAGCCTAAATGTCCAACAACTGATGAATGGATCTTGAAGATGTGGTTTATCTATACCATGGAATACTACATGGCAATGAGAAGGAATGAAATCTGAACATTTGTAGCAACATGGATGCAACTTGAGAGTGTTATGCTGAGTGAAAGAAGTCAGGCAGAGAAAGACAGATATCATATGTTTTCACTTACAGATGGATTAGGAGAAATTTAATGGAGGACCTTGGGGGAGGAGAAGGGGAAAAATAGTTGGGGAGATGGAGGGAGGCAAACCATGAGTCTTGAATACTGAGAACAAACTGAGGGCTGATGGGGCAAGGGGAGAGGGAAAAAGGGGTGATGGGCATGGAGGAGTGCACTTGTTGGAATTTGCACTGGATGTTATATGGAAACCAACTTGACAATAAACTATGAAATTTTTTTTTTTTACAAATAGTTTATTGTCAAATTAGTTTCCACATAACACTCAGTGCTCATCCCCATAAGTGTCCTCCTCTATGCCCATCTCCCCACTCCCCCCCACATCCATCAGTCCTCAGTTTTTGTCAGCATAAACTATGAAAAAATTTTTTAAAAAAAGAAATAGTAATTGAGGTTCTTCAGTATGAAAGCAAATGACTCCACAAAGTAATCTCAATCCATGTGAAAAAACAATAGTAGAAAGTTAATTACATATTTATAAAAGACAATGTAAATATTTTCTCTTTATTCCCTTATTTTTCTGCATAAAATCATACATATCCATACATATGTATATATAGAACATATATGTATATATAAATATATACATAATTGTGTTGCTGGGTTTATACCATAATGAAATGCAATATATTTGACAATAGCAGCACAAATTGGGTGGGTGGGAACAATGTTATATTAGAGTAAGGAAACTGTACCAGATGATAAGTTGTATCCACAGGAGAAAATGAAGAGAGCTGAATTGAGGTCTCTGGTTCATTCTGCATCTTATTGGCTGCTTGTTTTGGTTTGGACTCTTTATTCTTACATTCCTCAAATTCTTTGAGATCTCTTCATTTAACCACAAATTAGTAGAAAGGATTAACCAAAAAAGCTCCTCTCTTTGGTGGATCCAAAGAGCTTTTTCCCCATCCAAAGCAAATCCATTGATATGCCTTGGTCCCTTAAATTCCCAGTTTTGGAAACTCTTCTTAACATCTTTGGTGAAGGATGATATTACTCAGGAGAGTAAGGTATCCAGCCTAGTCATTTATCAGACTGGAAAACCAATGATGCTCAGTAGCAGAGAGGACTGGAAGCTTGGTGAGCACACAGGAGAGTAAGTTTTGACAGCTTGGGGGGTGGGGTGGGCAGAACTTGGACACATAAAGGCACACTGGGTGTTAGAGTGAAGTTGCGTCAAATTGCGTAAGGAATCCACAGGATAGGAAGATATAGTTTTTGGATTTTGTTTTGTTTTTAATGTGTTGTCTACTTCACAGTTTGCCAAAGGATATTATTGGCTGTTTTCCACAATCAGCTCCCTTCACTCCCACTGCTAGCTCCTTAACACCCTAAATGTAAGTGAGACACCTCATGGTTTGGCCAAAAGGCCTTACCCATGAGAACCTAGCTGCTGAGTTCAGGCCCTGGGTCTGAGGGCTTGGTCCTTTTTAAAAGGCTAGATTGGAGGCGCCAGGCACCCAAGAAGCATGTGAGACTTGAAATGGTCAGGCAGGCTGGAAGCAGTGAAACAGGCTCTGCAGGGCAAGCACGCAGGCAGAGGGAAGTTTACATGAACTTTCTAACAAAGAGGAAGGGAAATCGGCTGTCTAGTCCCTGTCAGAAGAATGGGCTTTATCTAAAGAGCTGTTACAAAACAAGCAAAAACTATAGGACATTTCCCATGTTTCAAAAATATAGTCTCCTGACCCTCCCCCAACTCCATGCATATAAACACAAAAATCTGGAAGAGTAAGTATTGGTTTCTGCTGAAAGGACTTTTCTGACGTGTCTTGATTCCCCAACTTAACCTCAATTGCAGAAGGAATTTTGCAGTGTGGGGTTTGGAGGGATACGATGGGTGAGATGGTCTATTGGGAACAATGCACAAAGTTGGTAGGAGAGGTGAGGAAGGACTGTGATTTTCATTGTGCACGGGCTCAGGCTTTAAAAATCCAGTTGAGGATGGACCAAAGCTAGGTGGCAAAGGAAGGCGGCTGGTAGGGCTCTGTTCTGTGCCTCCCACCAGGCAAAGAGTTCTCAGTTACTCCCTCTCGGTCTCTGTCTCCATCTCTGGCTCTTTTCACTCTCTGTCGGTAACCCAGAGTGAAGGAGCAGTTTCAGAACAGCTGGAGAAAGACAAATAGGAGCCCAGCTCAGTAGAAAATGCTTGAGCAGAGGGCCCAGCTGACCCGTTAAATTAGCAATCCTGTTAAGTGTGTTAATCAGGAAGGAGCCCTTGAGCCAAGCGGAACTCTCTGGCAGATACCTGGAACGAAAAGGACTCTTTATCGGCTGCAATTCAGACCCTGACGGTTTCTCAGTCACAGTCCCTCTTTCCTACCACTCTTAAAGAGAGGAGCTCCTGGGTTGCGTGACCTTGGAGAGCAGGTGGTCAGGATCATCTCTGGCAAGCCTCAGGCACACAGCATGAACAATCACGGCTCAGCTTATATTTCCAAGCCCCTCCTGGGATCTCGGAACCCTCCTGCTCACTGTATGGTTGTCAGGGCTGGAGAACCCTGAGACTTAGGGATCTCTAACGTGGGAGGGATGGAAAGGAGTTCTCTCTGGGACTGGGAAGCTTGCATTATGAGCACATTTAATTGGACGGTGTTTTTAATATTAATTTCTGGCCTGGAGGGAACCAAGCAGATAAACTCTTGGTTGAACTAGATACCTATTCAGTGGTTGGAACTAGGGACCAGGATGGTAGAAAAAGTTTGCTTCGTGGATTTCTACACCTGCACTCAGGTCAGCACTCGCCCCAACCCTGTATGCCGGCCTACTCTGGTATGGACACTAGACGGCGCTGCCGGGACGCACTTTCCTTTTCCCAGGAAAGGTAAGAGGGAAGTGCCTTTTTTTTTAAACCAGGGGATGGGGCACAGGGGGGACTCAGGGTTGGTAGCCTTTTCCAGTCTCCCTCCCCTCCCCGTGCTCCCAAATACAAAGGGGTGTGGGAGAGGAGGAGCAGTAGCAACCCTTTTCTGTGACGCGCCCTAGCGGTTCTCTCTAATCCCCACCTCCTTCCTAGTGCAATCAGTCAGCCCGGAGGCGCCGAACTGTTAGCGTCGGAGACGCAGCTCTAGGTGATTTCCACTACCTTCCTACCCTACTCTAGGCCTTTTGGAGGCAGCAACAGCGGTGGCAAGACGTAACGTGAACCTGGAGCGCACTTGCCGGGCTCTGCTCTGTCTTTGGAGCTTGGGGGTACGTGTAGGCTTTTGCGCACAGACTGTGGAGGATTCCAGGGAAAGCCTGGAGCAGGGAACAGGAGAGAGAGAGGCGGGCAGGCAGAGTTGGCACCTGCAGCCTGCGCTGCGGTCTGGGCGCTAGGGCTGCTGCCCTTTAGGGCATGCGTGCCTCATGAGGAGAGTGAGAGTCACAGGCTGAGGCACCTGCATCCCTCGCTGTACCATTTGGCTAAGACAAGGTGCGGCTGGAGTGCTGCTGCTCCGAAGCAAAGTCGCAAGGAAAAGGCTGAGAGGCAGGCGACTTAGAAGCGTCTGGTCACGGAGCCGAGAGGTGGCACCTGAGATTCTAGCGATGGGGAAGAGTAATTTAGGAACCCTTTTTAGCCTCTCCCTGCCTAGCTTCCCCTAAAGTCCACAAAAGCTCTGTTGAATTCTAGAAATCTTTCCTGGGTGGGGAGAAGTTTCCTAGCATTCTCTTTGGCTAGAACCGGGAGTGGAGAAAACAGGCGGGGCTGCTCCATCTGCTGCTCTGGAAGACAAGTTTTCCTCCAAGCCGCCTTCAGCTCCGATTGCCTTTGGGCAGCCTCCCTTTTCGTCCTGGAAGTTCGAGCCTGCGCTGTTTGGAACCCAGCTCTCCATCTCGCCCTGGACTGCGGCCCATCGCCTCAGACATGGAACTGCATGCGTGAGCCCTGCTGGACGTCGCCGGTTGCGCAAGACTCAGACAGGTAATGCTCCTGTGCATAACGGGACAGTTGGCTGGTGAGGAGATAACGTGCTAGGCTCTCAGGTGACCGAAGAAACTAGGTAGGTTTTGGCCAACAGAGACTCTTCATCCCTGGTCCCTGCTCCTGGAAACACTTGAGTTTTCTTTCTCCCCCTTCACCTTTCCCAGAAAGTTTAGGGACTCCTAAGGCCAGGGACTCCCCTAATCCTAACCCTTCCAGGTGCAGGCGAGCCGGTGCGTTGCATTTTTGCGACCTTATCTTTATGGTTTCTGTATCTGACGTGGGACTCTGTAGCCTGGAAGGCACTTTTCCACTGGGTTCTTCTGATTCTGCCCACATTTCTGTCCACTGCAAGGAGAGCAGCTGGTGCAAGGATAGGGCTCAAGGCGACTCCCAGGCGAAGGAGCAGCAAGGTGTTCCCCACCAATGTACTCCAGCTCCTGAGGGATTCCCAGCGAGCAGGGAACAAGAGATAGCTCCATGATCTGAGACCATCTGTACCCGCCTTCAAAATCCAAGGGACCCTACCGCAGACTCTGGGATGCCCAATTTCCTCTCCCCACAGGAATCCCTGCTCCCCATTGAACCGGTTTTTCAGGTTGAATGACCCTCTCAAAACCATTGCTGGAGGGCATGGAGAGGACCCACCTGCCCTAAGCAGTGCTTCAGTCTTCTTGAGAAGGAACCCTTGAGAGGGAGGAGAGGGTGAGGAGTGACAGCCACTCAGTGTGACCTGCCTTGTTGCTCTGGGCCCGGATTGGAGCAGCCAACTTCATTTGTTACTTACTATCAGAAGTCTAAGAAAAATGCTTTGGCAAAGAAACCTGGCAAAGGAAGTATTATAATAATTCTTTGCTGTAAGGGTTTCTTCTGATTTCTGTAGCCACTCTCCTTCCTCATCTCTGGGACCTAGGGACCAAGGAGGGAAACATCAGTAAACAGGTATTTAAGGTTTTCTCTATGCCACCCACAAAAGTTGTGACTAGGCTGAAGTGCTAGAAAAGTCCCTGTCAGCTAAAAGCTACTTTGGGGACTATTACAGGTGTTCTTGTTTTTTGGGAGGGTCTATTCAGGAATAATCCCCCCCCATGACATTCAATCTCACCTTCTGTAGACTTCCAAGGAGAAATCCTTCTCTCTATTCCTGGCCAGGGGCAACAAGTTCGGGATTTCTGAACAGGTGGCACAGCTAGGCATCAGACCTCAAGTAAGGAAGTAGGGAGAAAGTAAAAGGTCACTGAGGTCTTGCAAGTTCAGCCTAAGGAAGGCTACCTCAGTTACAGGTCCCTGGAAAGGAAGGAGTTAAGTGTCCAGGACAGGTGTGGGGACCTAGGCTATTTCCCACTGACACCCTCAGGTTCTCCCTGAGGAATTGTGTGAAGTGTGGTGCCCATGCAATGCTTACCACTGGGCTCTTTCCCAGCAGGGTAATAAGCACTTCGATTTCTTCAAGTCTTGCACCTCAGAACACGTGTTTGTGTTTGTGTTGCAGATTTTCCTTCCCCAGACAGGAATTGGGCAATCACCCTGGGGCCTGGGGAAAGTGAAATTCCCAGGTATGCCTCAGCCAGAGTCTTCAGGGAAAGTTTCTACCTGCTCCCATTTGACTCTTTCTAACCCCTCCAAGGAATAACCACTACTATAGGGCCACTCCTATGTGACCGCAGATGTCTGGACCCATGAGGTGGCTTCACCTCTGAACTGCTGGCTCACCATGGAAGCTCTCCAATTTGGGGGCCGCCTTCAGCTAAGACAGCCTGCAATTACCGGTGGTGGAAGCAGATGATATAAATAGAAAGCATTTAAGTGTGGGTAAAAGGCATTGGCACCAAACGCTCCTGGTTCCCCCACTCTAGCTCCAGCTGTTCTGGTCAGGAGGAGGGGCAGTCAGCAACCAAAGCTTCCTTAGTAACAGCCCAGCCTTGGCAGCCTTTGCTTCTGCCTAATAGGCCAATGGCAGGCCTTCAGAGCAGTAGGGCCAGGGATTTAAACCAGACTGCAATTTGGTCTCTGCTGCCCTCACAGATTTCTGGGTGGGCTTCATGCAGGTTGAGTGATGAGCTATTATCATTTTCTATGAGACTCCTACTGCTAAGACTTCTCTATGCAGAGGTTAAAGGCGCTGGTCAGACAAGGGGCGGGGGGGGGGGGGGGGGGGGGGGGAGATGTAGGGTTTTTACAGGTGAAACCAAGTTTGAGTCTTGATTTACCCATTCACTTCCCGAGGCATGGTTTTTTAATTGAGTAGAACTTTCTTGTGTGTCAGTAATTGGTGATATAGTCCAAACACGCATATGCTGCTTGCCAGGTGAAGGGATGGTGTGGCTATCTGGAGAATACACCAAATTACCCACTTGGCATGTGTTTTCACAGGTACAAATCTACTGGAAGTTTTATTTAGCTTTAAGAAGACCTATACCAAAGAGTCTAGCCTTATAAAAGAGATGGATTTTGAAGTGATTCTTCCAGTTTCATTTAAAATAATAAACTTCAAGTTATTTGATTATATTGGGATGCATAGTTCACTGAAGTGGCTCAGGGTAAAGCATTTTCCATTTGAGAAGGAGAAAGGCAGGGAAGGTGAAGAGAATTAAAATAAGGTTGAAATATATGCTTCAGTAAAACAGAATTGTTTGTTCACATCTTCCTTAAAGGAAGCCGTCACTGTGTGCAGTTTGGCCTGAGTAGATTCTGTGACAGGTTTTTATAGCATGATGAAGCTTAAAGGAGAAAAATACATTTTTCTCCTTTGTACTTGGTGAATTCTGTAACTATGGCAGTACTGATTATGGCCAGAACTTTTAGAGGAAGAATACACACGTTGTCTTCTTCATTTGAAAGGTATTGTAAACTACTTGGTGAAAATGTACCATAACCAAGTGGAAGGAATAAAAAAGAATCCCAAGTTTTAGCTATTTAATAAAAAGGTGGAAAAGTAAGAAAAAATCACCAAACCTCAAGGTGTGGGCTAATGGGGCTTTTTAGGGCTGGTTTCTGCCTGTAGCCAGTAGCCCACACCCCTTAACCCCTAAGGTTTATTTCTTGAGCCTACAGCAGGAAGCCATGATCAGAGCTAACCTGGTGGAGAAGGAGAAATAAATGTTAACTGTGCAATGTGTACTTTAATTATTCTGAGATAGGACTTGAAAATAAGCTTATTAACTTCACACTCAGAGTTGTCAGAGCCAAGGGATTTGCCAAAGTAAAACATGCCTGGACAATATAAGGTCTGATGCTGAGATATACTGCATGGGTCCATTTGGCTAAAGCTATTATGAATTCAGACTCTGGGCTGGTTCACTTTGAACTGGCTCTCCATAAGATTGGAGGCACTGGAGTGAGTCCATTATGGGTCAGTTTCTCTTGTGCTTCCCCAGTCACAGACATAGCTCCAAATTTTTGATCAACTAACCTAAATACATATTCTCTGTTCCAAGGATCCAAGCTTTAGCCTTTTTCTTGCTTTATTTTTCTCCTTTAATCTGACCTCTTCATGTAGCAGTTCCTTGGCTTCGCTCCTGAGTTCTCAAATGCTTTTTCCTGCCTTGCTTTATTCTATCTGGGTGTTTTATTGGCAGGTAAAATGTATTCGAACATTAATTTGGCATCCCCTTCCCTTCAGTCTCATTCATCTGTGACTTCTGAATGCCTCCTCCATTCCTGTTTCCTGCATCCTGTCTTTTATTAAATGCCCTGAATGCTGTCTCTGGAATAGGTTTTTTCTTTACGTTCCTACTGCTACCACTCCCTGTCAAGTCCTCTAGATTCTTTTCTTCTTTCTTTTCTTTTCCTTCCCCCTTCTTTCTTTCCCTCCCCTCCCTTCCGTTCTTTTTAAAAAAAATTTATAGTTTATTTTTGAGACAGAGAGACAGAGCACAAGTGGGGGAGGGCCAGAGAGAGAGAGGGAGACACAGAATCTGAAACAGGCTTTAGGCTCTGAGTTGCCAGCACAGAGCCCAACGTGGGGCTCAGACCCACTAACGGTGAGATCCTGACCTGAGCAGAAGTCAGACACTTAACCTGACTGAGCCACCCAAGCAACTCCCCCTCCTTCCGTTCTTGACTGGCCTGCTGTAAAAGCCTCTTGTTTTTAATCTACTGTATCCTGCATATTAGGACTAATCTTCCTGAAGTCCATTTAATTCTTAAGAGCATTGATTCCTTAAGTGGATATTCAGTGATGTGGATTGTTATGGAATCTGGAAGAGTTTCTAACAATAAGAATTTTCTGATACATTAAATATCTTCCTGCTCACATGATGGTTTAGCTGGACCAGGCCACTCACCATTATCCAACATAACTTTTGTTATCCATACTTTACACCTCTACTTATGACATTCTTTTAACTTGGAGTATCTTTCTCCTCCTTTTCCCATCTCTACTTCTGTTGAGAATGAACCGTATTCAAGAAGTAGTTTAAGTGACACCTCTTTTAAGTAGCCCTCCTTAATTTCTCTTTCATGTTCCATACCCAAAAGAATTTCTCCTTTCTTGAAACTCTCTTGATACTTGGTCAATTCTTCTTTTATGGTACTTACCTTATTCTGAAAACATTATTGCTATTTATCACTTCATCTTCTCTAATAAAGTTTAAACTTCTTGAAGGCTTTGATATCTGTCCCTTATTTTGCAAGGGTACCATGCATACAGGGGGCATCCATTATATATTTAATTGAACTGCCATTATGATCTCTGAGTTAGCCTTAACATTTTACTGAAAATCTCTATCTAAATGATAGTTTCAGTTTAAATAATAAATTGCCAAATCTATTATGAGACAGCAATGCTATGAAACAGTATATTAGGGCAGTAATTTTTAATAGTTATGCTTTAGAAGTGCTCTTTCCAATAAATATGTGGTTGTATAAATTTAAATTGGTTACAATTAAATAAAACTAAAAAATTTAGTTCCTTAGTCACATTAGCCACATTTCAAGTATTCAGTAGCCACATGTGGCTAATGACTACTGTATTGGAAAGTGCAGCTATTGAACTTTTCCATTACTGTAGAAAGTTCTGTTGGGCAGTGCTGTTGTGCAACAAGCACATGTTTATCCATGTTTATTTCCACCTAGAATCATGTTCATAAAGGTAACTATTTTTATGGTTTTATGCAGTTATTCAGTCTTCAATGCCATAGTGCTGCCACTTTCCTTCCCTCTCAGAACATAAATCAATAACATTATTAGAATCACTTTGATTCCATTTGAGGGAGAAAGTAGATATTTACATCACATCAAACATCAAAATTCCAGATGAAATTTTGAAGAATAATTATAAGGAACTTGCTCTGTCACACATAAATTGTATTAGAAATAACACTAAATACTCTGTTACTTGTGTGGAAGCAGACAGATCAGTGTAACAGAACAATGTCTCTTTGGAAATAGTAGACTATTTCCAAATACACTATGGATTTTAAGATAAAGAGCCATTTCAAACCCATAGACTGGGAGAAAAGATTTTTTTTCCAATAAATGTGATTAGAATAGGACTAGTCATTTAAAGGAAATTTAATAAACCTACATCTATATTCAGTATTTAGATCAAAATTAGTTCCAGCTGGATCAAATTTAAATGAAAAAACTATAAAGGTACCAGGGAATATTTTATATTTTAAAATTTAGTTATAATTTAATATATAATATTTTTGTAGTTTTGAGATTGAGGGGGATTTTCTAATCATTTTATGAAGACTGAAGGTTTAAAGACTAATAAATTTTACCTTCAAAATATCTGTATGGCAAAAAAAAAAACTAGGAAAAATTTGTGACCTATAACAAAGGGTAGATATTCTTAGTATATAAATAACTCCTACACAATAATTAAAAAAATAAATGTCCTAATAGAAAAATGGTGAAAAGTTATGAACAGAATATTCATTAAAAATGAATACCAATAGACAAACTCACTTTGCAAATAAAAACTAATAGTTTTTTACCTATCAGATTAGAAAAAGTTTAAAACATAGTTTTGGCAAGGCTGTGGGAATATAGATGATCTAATGCACTATTTAAATTGGTACATTTCCAGAGGTTCATTTGGCAATCTGTATAAAAATGTATAATGTACATGCCTTTTATGATCTAGCAATTTCACTAGAATTTATTCTAAGATAAATGAAAGTGCTAGAAGATATATACATGAGAAGGTTCATTATGTTTTGTTTATAGTAAAAAAAAAAAGTGCTGAAAACAATCTAACTGGCTCTAATAGTGGATTGACTAGGTAAATTGAGGTCTGTTTAGCCAATTACGACATACACATTAAAGATAATGTCAACCTTGGCGCCTGGGTGGCTCAGTTGGTTGGGCATCTGACTTCTGCTCAGGTCATGATCTCATGGGCCTTGAGCCCCGCGTTAGGCTCTGTGCTGACAGCTAGCTCAGAGCCTGGAGCCTGCTTCAGATTCTGTGTCTCCCTCTCTCTATTACACTCTCCTGCTCACGGTGTCCATCTCTCTCTCTCAGAAATCAATAAAAACATTTTAAAAAATTAACAATGTCAACCTACATTTATTGATATGAATATATATGTGTGTATATATATATGGCAAAGAGAGGTTACAATGCAGCATAATTAAATTTTATATACATCTGTTATTTCCTATACATCTACATGTTCATATAAGCATATGAAAAAGTACAGAAAATTGTTCACTGAAATGCTAATTATAGGTAGAGAGATTTGAAGTTTTCTTTTAAAAAATGTTTGTGCTTGGGACACCTGGGTGGCTGAATTATTTAAGCATCAGACAGCTCAGGTCATGATCTCTCTGTTGTTGGGTTTGAGTCCCAGATTGTGCTCTGTGCTGACCGCTCAGAACCTGGAGCCTGCCTTGGATTCTGTGTCTCCTTCTCTCTGCCCTGCCCCTCAGGCACTCTGTCTCTCTTTCTCTCTCTCTCTCAAAAATAAACATTAAAAAATAAAAATAAAAAAATATTTCTGCTTTTAGTTATTTGTGTTTCCAGGGAGAATGATAAAAGCATATATGATATTAATGCATATAAAATGCTGATCTCAGCACACAGTACTCAAATAATGAGTGGTGGTAGTTATTTTTATACTTACATCATCGACAAGATAAGCTAGTCAGATGCAAATTTCAGAACAATTCAAGTGTTAAGTGTGAAAAAAGGAAAGTATTGGGACGCCTGGGTGGCTCAGTTGGTTAAGCGGTTAAGCATCTGACTTCACTCAGGTCATGATCTCATGGTTGGTGGGTTCGAGCCGCATGTCGGGCTCTGTGCTTACAGCTAGCTCGCAGCCTGGAGCCTGATTTGGATTCTGGGTCTCCCTCTCTCACTGACCCTCCCCTGCTCCCACTGGTTCTCTCTCTCTCAGAAATTTAAAAGAAAAAAAAAAGGAAAAGTATATAATAACTAGATTAAAATAAAAGTGACCTGGAAGGATTTTGTAGTAATAAAAATGAAGAAATAAGAAAAATAGATCATTTTATTTAACATTCAAAATGTATACTTGTAAAATATACAATAGTAACATAATGATAAATTGGGATAAATAATCACAATATGTGATAGATTGAGTCCTATATTTACTCCAAAATACAATTCTCCATCAGCTAACCACTCCCAAATAATAAACTGTTATTTGGATTCTTATTTTTTTTATATTACAAATACATACTTACCTACATACAGTTATTGCAGTATTTCACATACCAATTCGAATAACACCTGCAGTATTTCTGGTGTTATGGATTGGTGGGGAAAGGACCACACATTATAATACCTGATTTACTTAGACAAGGATAAAGCCTCATAAGGTGGCAGTGGATGCAGAATATCCTATCATGGATTTACCCTGGTCCCTAGTTCCCTATAGATTTATACCTGTCAGTGCCACTATCTGTACAGGGAATAGTCCTGCCAGGTCTGAAAATATAGCTGAGTTTCCCTGAAACATTAGTTTTTTTTGTTTTTTTTTTTAATATTCCAAGTCTATATCACCATTCTGAAAAAAGAAAAATAAAACTTGTATTAATAATCTGTGAACTTCCATTTAAGGGGATGTTTAGAACTAACAATAGGCTCTTCTGGTTCTTGAGTCAAACTCTGCATTAACAAGACTACACCCTCAGCTGGGGAAAGAAAGCCAGATCAGTACCCAGATGACCCTGGACAAAACAACTGCCTTCAGCTTTCTATGACACAAAAAGACTATTTCCCTAAGGTATAATCCTGAATTCTTATTAATACCCCTTTTAATGGGTTGTTTAATATATTTTCCTCTTTCTGACCTTTTAATACTCATTGGAAAAGACTAATTTTTAAACTTTTTTAAGATTAATGTAATAAACATATAAAATTAGGAAGAATAGTATAATAAACCCTATGTCTCTATGACACAGCTTCAACAGTCATTTAATGGGCTGTTTTGATACTGAGTTTGAACCAAGGACTGTGAACAAAATTTCATATATATGTATTGAAAAATCTCATATATATTTATTTGTATATAGCTATTGAAATGGCTGCTCTGGGATAAGAATCCAGCCAGTCTAGCTCCAGAACCCATTGCATTTAAACATGACACAAAACTCTATATACATATATATGCTAAAATAATTTAGTTATTTTTTTCCCTGAATGCTGTTATAAGAGGTGCTTTCTGATATTCCTTTGTGTAGCTTTCAAATTTTCTACATTAGGGTATTTAATTCTATAATTATGCATGAAATTAAAATTGAATTAAAGCCTCAGATTGACCTCTTTCAACTCTTTTCTTTTTTCTTTTTTTTGTTTTTAAAAAAGTAATCTAAGGCATTAATATATATTAATCAAAAGCCCAATTACTATTTGGAGGTGTTACTTGTAATCTGTTGATAGAAAAATAACTACATTTTGCAGCTTCAAAGAGTAATGGGAACACCCCTGAACCTTTTGCTATGGAACCTAAAATGTACAATTATTTTCAAGTTGAGCCTAATGAGAAGCCTTGTGACCATTTTGAGATATTGTTTCCTTATTCAGTTTAAACCTTGTAGTATGTTCCTCTTGCTAATATCCTTATCTAATTCTAGATTCGTCTTGTCACTAAACCTGCACAGAACCCCTCTGCCACCTCTGCCATTCTTGGATCAATCTAACTACCACTTTCTATTTTCTAACATCTATGGCTGAACTCTTCTTACAGAAAATCATACTTTTATCAGGTCTAGTGCCACAGCCCGTGCATGGTATCCAGCCTCATCTGGGGTCTTCACAGCTGCTAGGAAGACTTTTTTATATGTGCCTATTAAGCTTTATCTCCCGTCAGTTTTCTGTGGTAGCTATTCCAAGTATTCACCACTTATCTCAAGCTATATTCCCCCATTCAATCAGATCCTCTCATCTTTTATTTCATGGTTAGACTTGACTTTCTAGCTCTATACTTGCATGTGAGTGTGTGTGTACATCCACCTCCCCTTTACCCTCTTTCCCCTTACTCCTCTAATTCTTAACGTTTTGTTCAAAGTAAATAATTCCACTGGATTCTGTGTTTAGAACTTTCATGTCCTTCATTATCCTCATAGGCAGATAGATTAACATAGACAGAAGAAAGACCCCCCCATTTTAAGTAAAGAGAAAGATCCATATATATATATATATATGTATACATGTATACTCGTGTGTGTGTGTGTGTGTGTGTGTGTGTGTGTGAAAGTTTTGGTGGAAAGTAGAACTTTCATTTCACTTCTGTTTTTTAATATCTTCAACTTTTGTTCCATTGTCCATTTCCAAAAGTTAAGGTTCACTCTTGTGGCACCCTGGAGGTAGTAAGTTCTTTTAGGATGAAGGCAAACATCTCTTTCCCAGTTAAAGGTTGCCAGACACTCATTGAAGTGGTAAATGAGTCCAAACTTCATATCTTTTATGAGAAGTGTATGACTATAGAAGTTGTTGCTGATGCTCTGTGTGAAGAATGGAAGTGTTACATGGTCTGAATCAGTGGTGGTAATGACAAACAAGGCTTCCTCATGAAGCAGGGTGTCTTGGCTCATGACTGTGTCTACCTGCTAAGTAAGGGGCATTCCTGTCACAGACCAGGGAAGACTAGAGAAAGCACAAATGTGTCTGGGGTTGCATTGTGGATGCCAATCTCAGTGTTCTCAACTTGATCATTGTGAAAAAGGGGGATAAGAATATTCCTGGACTCACTGATACTACTTACTGTGCCTTATTACCTGGGGGCCCAAAAGAGCTCACAGAATCTGCAGACTTTTTGGTCTCTGAATAAGATGATGTCTGTTGGCATGTTGTGAGAAGGCCCCTAAACAAGAAAGTAAGAAACCTAAAACCAGAGGGCCCAAGATTCAACATTTTGTAACTCCACAAGTCCTCCAACACAAATGTCAGTGTATTGCTTTGAAGAAGCACTGTACTAATAAAAATGAGGAAGAGGCTGCAGTATATGCTAAGCTTTTGGCTAAAGGAATGTAGGAGGCCAAAGAAAAACACCAGGAATATATTGCCAAGAAATGGAGACTGTCCTCTCTGAGAGCTTCTACCTCAAAATCCAACTCCACCAGTCAAAAGAGAGATGTTCTAAGAGTAAAAAATAAATAAGATCAAACATCAGGGGGAAAAAAGGTGCAGAGAAATTAGGAGGGTATGATTCATGGTAACAGGTTTTCTGTGAGTCTATCTTTTTGATAGGCATATCAACTTTTACTTAGAAAAATTTCTGCTACCTTCTAGTCATGGCTGAAGTTCACCTACTTTATTATTTCCCTCTGATAGAAAACTTGGCAGAAACTGTTTTCTAAAAAGAACTGGCTCCTTTAAATAGATCACAGTGGGTGTACAGAGCGGTTTCAGAACCTTGGGTAGGAAATGTCACTAAACAGCTTCTTTCGCCACCAAAAGCCCATGGCTGGAGAGTTTCCCAGTTAGGCTCTTTTTCAACATTTGGGTCAGAAACCACAGAGACCTTCCTCCTGGGTCTGGTATTTTCTTCTTGGGCCTTATATTTGTTACTTTATACTTGTAGCAAACACTGCCAAAATAGAAGACCCTTTTATAATCTGGTTCACACAGGACGAAACTTAAAAAATGATAGCTACTGAGCATTTAAGGTGTCTCAGGCACTGACACTTATAGAGGAAGTCTGTGAGAGAAGTATATATTCACAGAGAAAAGGTTAGGATGTGACAAAGGAGGGTACCCAAAGTAATGAAAAATGCTATATTGGGATTCATAACTCAGTTCCCTGTGACTCTATCTTTGCCATACTTTGTGACCTTGAGCATGTCACTTCCCCATGCTAGTTCTAAATTTTCTCCTCTATAGAATGGGAAGTTTGGACTACATAATTCTTAAACTTCAGGATACATTGGAATTACCTGAGATGCTTGTTACAAAGGCAGCTTCCTATGACCTCACCCCCAAAAGTTACTGAATTAATTAGATTCTCTAGAAAGGGGGGACAGAAATCAATATTTTTAACAAGCTCCTTTGGTGTTTCTGATACATGTGGGTCTTGAACCATAAATGAATGATTCCTGGACCCCATTTTCTTTTCCAGCTCTAACATTATTTTGACATAGTATCAAGGTGGCACTGATAAGGATGTGACTGAAAGAAGAAGCAGGGCTTGAAGAAAAGATTTCTCTCATTCATTATTTCACTGAATGAGGAAATATTGTAAGTGCCTATTATGTATCTATTGAAGAGCTATTACCTGGTTTTTCTGTATATGTTTTATTAATTTTGGGTGACTTGGGAAGGAATTGGGAAATCAAGAATGGTGTCTTATAATTTCTGGACCAGTGCTTAGTTATATACGCATTAGAAAATAATGTAAGAAATGATAAGATTTCTCACAATAGCTAAAAAGTGAAAATGACCCAAATGTCCATCAACTGATGAGTAGATAAACAAATTATGGTATATACCTATAATAGAATATTACTCATCCATGGAAAAGGAATGGAATACTGATACTTTCTACAAAATGGGTGATATTTGAAAACATTAGGCTAAGTGGAGGGAACCAGATATAGAATGCCATATATTATATAATTCCATTTATATGAAGTGCTCAGAATAGGAAAATCAGGGGCGCCTGTGTGGCTCAGTCAGTTAAGCGTCCAACTTCAGCTCAAGTCATGATCTCACAGTTTGTGGGTTCAAGCCCCGCATTGGGCTCTGTGCTGACAGCTAGCTCAGATCCTAGAGCCTGCTTCGGATTCTCTGTCTCCCTCTCTCTCTGATCCTCCCCTGCTCACGCTGTCTATCTCTCTCTCAAAAATAAATAAAACACTAAAAAATTTATAAAAATAGTAAAATCAACAGAGATAGTAATATTAGTTGTTGACTAGGGATGAGCTTGGGGGCATGGAGTTGAGCCAATGAGGAGTAAATATCAATTGGTATGAAGGTTCTTTTTGGAGTGATAAAAATGTCTAAAATTGATTGTATTGATGATTAAAAGCAAATCTGCGAATATACTAAAAACCATTGACTTGTACACTTTAGATGGTTGAATTTATGGTATGTCATTTATATCTCAATAATATATATATAATATATATTTATATATATTCATGAATATATTAAATTAGAAACTAAAATTATTTGTTGCCTGTTCATCAGGTTTAAAGAATGTATACCAACCCTTAATATGGATGGAAAATCAAGCTCAGCTACTTTTATCAGTCTCTTTTTTATATGTATTTACTTTTTAATATTTGTTTACTTTTTAGAGAGTCCCTGCATGCATGAGCAGGGAAGGAGCAGAGAGCAGGCTCTGCACTGTCATTACAGAGCCTGATGCAGGGCTTGAACTCAGGAACTGTGCGATCATGACCTGAGCTGAAATTGAGAGTCAGATGCTTAACCTTTGCTGAGTGAAACACCTAGGCACCCCTCTCAGTCCCTTTTTTTATGTACACACATTTTCAATCACTCTTTGTTCCCCACTTCAGATGGGTTTTAGGGGTCCATCTCATTGAATTTAGTTGGATACTCTGAAGCAATTTGTTCGCTGATAGTATGTAATCCTTTGTTACTTTGGCTTTAGTTAAATTTGTGCATCTTGTTTCATTAACCAACCACAGCAGCTGGTGTGGTTGGTATTTGTCTTGCCTGCTTTTGTAGTTGTGTAAATAGTGGCACAGTGTGCATGCCTTGAAAAAGAGATATCAAAATAAATAAAATTCCCTCAATGTATTCTTTTTAAAAAAATTTAATGTTTTATTTATTTCTGAGAGAGAGCGTGAGCAGGGGAGGGTGAGAGAGAGAGAGAGATATGCAGGATCTGAAACAGGCTCCAGGCTCTGAGCTAGCTGTCAGAACAGAGCCCAACGTAGGGCTCGAACCCGTAAACCGTGAGATCATGATCTGAGTCAAAGTCGGACGCTTAACTGACTGAGCCACCCAGGCACCCCTCCCTTGATATATTATTTGGGCAGGAATTAGTGTACTTTAGATTGAATATAAAATTCCAAGTATATTCTTAAATTCTTTCTTCCTAGGGTACTGATCAATATCTGTATCACCCCCTCAGGGAGGATTTGGATATCTTTACCTTCCATTATTTATTCTGAATATAAGTCTTAGTGTTGTAGGAGATGAACATTGTTTCTCTATTTTAGAATGCATCAGCTCTTAAGATAAGGACATCTCTTTTACATCTTTGTGTTCCTAGCAATTAGACAGTGTGTGGTACCCATTGAGTACTTAATGGATGCTTCTTTAATAAAAGAATGTGTTCCGCAGTGTTTCACTTGGGCATATGAAGAGGCCCTAGCTAGTTTCCTTCATGTAAATAGGATTCTAGGCTTGCCTTTGGATCCAGTCTTCCCGAAGTGATTATCCAGATTCATCTCCTTGCTATATACACGCAGGCATGCAGCACATGAATTTTCAAATACCTAAATATTAATCTCATGCCAAAACCCATTAACTAATAGCTGGTCTATAATGTGAAGAGATTAGAAGCATATATGAAAGTGTCCTCCCCATCACAAAGCGTTGCAGAATATAGATTGAAATTTAATCTAATTTTGCTCAGTTTCAACTCTCCTATCATTTTTATTAATATTCATAGTAAAAGCTATTCAAGGGGCCCACACAGCAGCAAAAAGATTAGCCTAGCCACTTATGTGCCCAGCATTTCTAAATGGCTTAGAACCTTCTTCATAATGATCATAATTTGAACCTTTTGCTTTTTCTGCTTCTGAAAATGGGAACAAAGTAAAGTCAATTGTCTCAGGACTAACCAGAAATCAAAGCCCAGAAACCCATTTGCTGGGTTTTGGAGAGCACGTGCAAGTTGTTGGTTATATTTAGAGATGTACCATTGAAAACACTTTTACATTTGTATAGCACCTTAAAACATTTATAGCCCTCATATATTGAATATTTCTTTTGAGCCTCAGAGCAGCCCTTCAAGATAAACCAGAGCATGGTACTAAGATCACAGGGTCCGAAGGCATCTAAAGGCAGGTAGTTTAACTGCCCACCTCACTTGACAGGTGCCAAAACTGAGACACAGAGAAGGTCACTGGTTGGCTCAAAGTGATACTGCAGGTTTTGCTAAATGCCTAATGATACTCAGAAGTAGAAAATGTCATTGAAGCCACTGTAGTGCTCAAGGTTGGCAGGCAAGATTAGAACCTGGAAGTCCCTGCCTTGGGGTACAAAGCACAGACTTTTCTCTCAGTAGCTTTTATACACATCAGTTTGACTTTTTCCTATCATTGACTTTACTATAATTCTCTAAATATATATACCTCCTGCAGTCTCCAAAGCAGTTAAACTCCTATCAGTGGACATAAAATTTCTTGGTGTGACAATCTTACTTTTATGTTGCCCTCAGTATTTCAGGTTGCCTGAGGTGCCATATTGATTAAGCTACATTCTGGAGAACTAAATATATATAGAATATTATATGGCTCCCCTACTGAACACAAAACTGTAAATAAATGGATCTCTCTTGTTGACATCATAAAGTATGTAGACCTAAAGTACAACTGTAATATTACTTGCAGGACCATGTATTTTACTTGTAATGTCTATAAAATGAATGGCAGTTCAAATGTAGAAGCTATGACAAAACATGGATGTTTATATAGGAGGTGACACAGTTGAAGAAGGATTACAGTGAGAAGGTGTAAAGTAAGAGGCAAAAAAGGGCTGGAGGACAAAAATAATAAAATGGACCAGTTGCAGGGCATCTTTCCACTGTGGAGGTCATGGAAAAGTTCAATCAGTACATCAATCCTGAATATGGTTTGAGGTGATATAAACGTGTTTTGATTTGTTTTTTCTATTGGTATTTTGTGAATTTCTGTGTTATCAGTATAAACTGAAACCATGGCAGAAGTGTTGAGCAAGATAATTTGGGAGATTAATTAGAAATGCTGCAGGAGCAACTGAGTGGCTCAGTTGGTTAAGTGTCTGATGCTTGATTTCAGCTAAGGTCATGATCTCATGATTGTGGGATCTTGCCCTGCATCCAGCTCCACACTGACAGCACAGAGCTTGCTTGGGATTCTCTCTCTCTCTCTCTCTCTCTCTCTCTCTCTCTCTCCCTTTCCTGCTTACCCATGCATATGCACACACTCACTCTCTTAAAATAAATAAACTTAAAAAAAGAAGTGCTGCAGATCACAGGGCATTTGTAACTGGAGAGGTAGAGGGAGATTCTGATACAAATGGTGCTGAAAGTAGCACAGAATGAACCCTATTTGAGAAAAGTGGTTAAAGTAGATATTGGTACACATATATTTTTCCCTTCTGCTCTTTTGGCTCCTCCCTCCAAATCTCCCCAGTAGATTGTTCTGCCTTTAAAATACTCCCTTTCCCCCAACTCTGCCCTAAGTTTCAATAGACAAGTTTCTAAAGTCAGTATTTTGAGATACATTGCTTAAATTATTCTAAATTTATAATGTATCTGGCTCCTCCCAGTTCTTGAATTATTTCTACTAAACTAAACTGTTGGGACAGTGAAACCTCATCTGCAGTAGCCAGATGGCAGATCACAAAAAACTTATCTGAACACCACAAGAATTTTATTTCGGCTGCAAAGTCAAGCATCTAGTTTTTCTAGGTTTTCACATAAGCATTAATTTTTAGTGCTTTAATTTGACCCACAGCATTTTGTTGTGTGTGATGGGATTCTTATTTCTTTTGCTTTGGAAAAATCTGGAGTCTAAGTGTAAGTACTTTTTCTTTCTTAATTATAAAAGCAATTTTCTGTGTTTTTCCTTTGAGTAGGAATGAAAGCATTTGAGTAAAGAAGCTTGTACACCTCTTGTTTTTTTAGTTGTTCTTTTCACTCAGTTAATCCTTCTTAGGTTGTTAAAAAAAAACAGCTCCCTAACTCTGAAAAAGTGAAGGGAAGAGCAGCATCCATTCAGGCTCTGGATGCCTCACCATGTGAGAGGATCAGAGCACTTTTAAAATATGGTGTCCCTGAAAGGACTTGAAATCCATCTCTAGGGCAGTGGTATTCTACTACAGGAATTCACCACTTCAGGATCATCACTTACTAGCTCTGTGATTCTGAGCAAGTCACTTCTGAGAGCCTGCCTCAGTATCTATGCATAGTGAGGTATAATGTACTTACTTCAAAGGGTTGTTGTGGGGATTAAATGAGGTAGTGCATGGTTTGTTAGCATCTCATTAGCAATCTTTTATTACTACCACCACAGATGCCCAGACCTATTCCCAGAAGAGATTTTGACTCAGTAGGCCTGGAGCTATGGCACAGGCATGTGAATTTTAACAAAGGCCCTTGAGTGTTCTGATGGCCAACTATTAAGAGCTAATGTTCTTGACACTGATTCTCAAACATTAATGTATATTAGATTCACCTGGGGGAAAGGACCTTATTATAAAATGAAACACTAAGTCCCACCTCTAGAAATTGTGCTACTACTCTAGATCTGGTAGGAAGGCCCAAGAATGTGCATTTTGACTAGATCTGCCAATGATTTGAATGCTGGTGGTCTACAGAGCACCATTTGGGAAACATTGCTACAGAGGGATCACATTATTACCCTGTTATGGACTGAATGTGTCTCCTTCCCACCCAGTTCACATGTTGAAGCCCCAAACCCCACTGTGATGGTATTTGGAAGTGTGGGCTTTGGGAGTTAATTAGGTTTAGATGATTTCTAAGGATAGAGATAGGGGTCCCATGATGGGATTAGTGTCCTTATATGAAGAGGGACAGCAAGAAGAACTCTGAGGCGGGCACACATATACACTCTCTCCACCATGTGAGGACACAGGGAGAAGGTGGCTGTCTGCAAGCCAAGAGGAGGATACTCAACCAGAAACCTAATCTGCTGGCACCTTGATCTGGGATTATCAGCCTCTAGTACTCTGATAAATAAATTTCTGTTGTTCAAACTGCCTGGTTTATGGTAGTTGTTAGTAGCAGCCCAAGCCAACTAAGACACATATCCCTTCTTCACTGCATTTGTCTATAGCAGTAATCTTTTAAGATTGCTAAGGTACTATTGAAATGGCCCACACCACACAGGTAATGCTGTTGATTCACTTTCAGTGGAACAAAAGACACAAGCTATAAAATATTTTTTCAGTCACAGTAAGGAATTAGCAAAGAAGTGCATCCTCTACCTGCTGACCAAGGGCATGTAATTGTAAGGTGGCTTCAGGGGGTATAAGTAGTCTGTAGCCATACAATGAAAGAGGAAAGCCAATTAACTATGTGGGAAGAGAACCTCTGACAATAGAAATTATACCTTTGACCCTTGGATCATTAGCATTGTGCTCTAATCAATTGAGTTTACCAGCCAGTAGCCACAAGAAAACCAAGGAAAAAGGAAGCAGGATTACTTAGAGTCTATATTAGCCATTCATTATGTGACTGGTGCTTAATGAGCCCAGTGACATTTTTTTTTTTTTAGTGATAAAATGTTTTATTTGATTCCTTTGAAATACATTTTAATTCTGTCATAGCTAGAAGAAAAATGAGGGCTCTGAGAAATTTTGAATCCTCATTTGTCCTTAGCCCATGTTGCACAACACCTGGTTCTCTACTCATTGTAGAAATGGAACTTTCCATTTATACTGATTTCTAGCTCTCTATAGCATTTTGAAAATCACTAACTGCAAAGTTCTACATGGCTTAATACCTGCCTCCTACACACAGACATACTGCATTTAGGCTTCTTGTCTTCTTGAGCCCTGTCTCAGGTCAATGGTACTCCTGAACTTTCTGACAAATGTGTAAAAGGCAGCAATTTGTGGAGTTATTTATCCTCCACTTGTAAATTTTTGTGGTCTAGGCTGTATCCAGGATCAGCCCTTGTATTAGTGCTAGGAATTGAAAATAAGGGAAAAATATTCTTGAAAGTCCATCTTTTTGAAATGCAGCAGAAATCTTCAGTCTTACACTTACTTCTGGAACCTAGAAACTTAAAGTACCTTAGATCCTCATAAGTTTTGTTCACTTTCAGGTATTTCAAGTGTTGCAGGGAAATTTGTTTGGAAGTTTATAGGACTAACTCTTCTAAAATATGATCTATTTGAGGGGTTCCTGGGTGGCTTAATCAGTTTAGCATATGACTCTTGATCTGAGTTCAGGTCATGAGATTAAGCCCCATGTGGGGCTCTGTGATGACAGCACAGGGCCTACTTGGGATTCTCTCTCTCTCCCTCTCTTTTCCTCCCCTGCTCTCACTCTCTCTCTTAAAATAAATAAATACACTTTAAAATAAATAGTGATCTCTTTGAAATAGTATACTAAGCAAAGTTCAGTAAATTAAATTAGACTGATGGTCAGCTTCATGAAGACAAATAAATTATCTATGTTTCCAGATCTCTGTATTTCTTAAGTTATTGAAATCTTGGGTTCTAAATATTCCTGTAGTTTTTAGAGAGCAGTGAACATTGCTCTCTCAGTGCCTGAATATTTGCCTTGGGGCAACCATATTTCTTGAGCTATGCATTGAATTTGACTCTTTTTTTTTTTAATGTTTTATTTATTTCTAGGAGAGAGAGACAGCGTGAGCAGGGGAGGGTCAGAGAGAGAGGGAGTCACAGACTGAAACAGGCTCCAGGCTCTGAGCTGGCAGTCAGCACAGAGTCCGACGCGGGGCTCGAACCCATGAACCGCGAGATCATGACCCAAGCGAAAGTCGGACGCTTAACCGACTAAGCCACCCAGGCGCCCCTGAATTTGACTCTTAATAGGAGAAAAAGACTATTTCTAAGACATGATTTCTACAAATAGAGATTACAAGGTGTTTATTTTTTTCATTTATGTGGAATATAGCTGTTCATAGTCTGCCTTTTCAAAAAAACACTCCAAGGTTAGTTTTAATATTTTTAAAAAGTGTATTTATATTCAGAAGGGTGGGGAGGTGAAAGGGAGAGAGAATCTCAAGCCGGTTTCTTTCTGTTCAGCATGGAGTCCAATGCAGGGCTTGATATCACAAACACTGAGATTGTGATCTGAGCCAAAACCAAGAATCAGATGCTTGACTGACTAAGCCACCCAGATGCTCCTCCAAGGTTAGGTTTATAATTTTGTGCCATATGGCTATAACATCATTTCTTTTTAAAATGTTTAATGTTTGTTTATTTTTGAGACACAGAGTGTGAGGGGGGGGCAGAGAGAGAGGTAGACACAGAATTCAAAGTAGGCTCTAGACTCCCAGCTGTCAGTACAGAGGCTGATGCGGGCCTTGAACCCATGAACTGTGAGATCATGACCTGAGGTGAAGTTGGATGCCTCTGAGCCACCCAGGTGCCTGAACCTCATCTCTTAATACCATTTGATTTTTTTAATGTTTCAAGTTTTTATTCAAATTCTAGTTAACATATAGTGTAACACTAGTTTAAGGAGTAGAATTTAGTGATTCACCCCTTACATATAACACCTAGTGCTCATCACAGCAAGTACCCTTCTTAATACCCATCACTGATTTAGTCCATCACCCCATTTACCTCCCATCCAACAACTCTCAGTTTGTTCTCTATACTGTTCTCTATACTGAAGAGTCTCTTTGATGGTTTGCCTCCCTTTATTTTTATTCCCCCATATTCATCTTCTTTGTTTCTTGAATTCCACATGAATGAAATCATATGGTATTTATCTTTCTTTGACTGACTTATTTTGCTAAGCATAATACATTCTAGCTCCACCCATGTCATTGCAAATGACAAGATTTCATTCTCTTTAATGGCTGAGTAATATTCCATTTATCAGTCAATGGGCATTTGGGCTCTTTCCATAATTTGACTATTGTTGATAATGCTGCTCTAGACATCAGGGTGCATGTGCCCCTTAAAAATCCTTTGGGTAAATACCTAGTACTACAATTGCTGGGTCGTATTGTAGTTCTATTTTTATTTTTTTGAGGAACCTTCATACTGTTTTACAGAGTAGCTGGATCAGTTTGCATTCCCACTCACAATGCAAGAAAGTTTCTTTTTCTCCACATCCTTGCCAACACTTGTTTCCTATGTTGTTGATTTTAGCTATCCTGACAGGTGGTATCTCACTGTAGTTTTGATTTGTACTTACCTGATACTGAATGATGCTGAATATCTTTTCATGTGTCTGTTGGCCATATGTATGTCTTCTATGTTTTATGAAGTCTTTTCCATTTTATGACATGGACCATTTATTTTGATAATTATTAGTAAAAAATTTTTGTTGAGTAAAATCTTAAATAGGATTAATGTCTTCAAAAAAGCAAACCATTAGCAATTACATGAACCAGGATATATTCTATAGCTTAAGAGATTTAAATTTTTTTAAAGATTGCAAAACAAAAGAAAAAGAACCTGACGTACTTCATGATGTGAAAGTGAACCCCTTATTTGTCTTAATAAGATTATCAACTTTGAGACTAGTTCTGAGATTTAGCATTTATTCCTAGAGTGAATTAAGGATTCACTAAAATGTTAACAAGTTATCATTTTTTTAACTGACATTAATGAAAACAGGAGGTTTTATTTCAGACAAATTGTTAGCATTGCCAATAGAAAGATTAAATACATTTGAATTAATATGTTGTTTACCCTCTTTACCATCTATATTAGCCTGAGTTTTATCTTTATCCTTGACACACTTATCAGAATACTTTTGCATATTTCACCGCAAGGCTTTTGATAATATTACTTCGAAAATCACCACTTCTTGTCATAAAGCAGCCCTTAATAAATTTAAAACAATTGAGATCATACCATGCACACTTTCAGATCACAATGCTGTGAATCTTGAAATCAATCACAGGAAAAAGTCTGGAAAACCTCCAAAAACATGGAGGTTAAAGAACACCCTACTAAAGAATGAATGGGCCAGTCAGGCATTAGAGAAGAAATTTAAAAATATATGGAAACAAATGAAACTGACAGTAAAACAACCCAAATTCTATGGGATGCAGCAAAGGCAGTCCTAAGTGGAAAGTGCATTGCACTCCAGGCCTATTTCAAGAAACTAGAAAAAGCGCAAGCAGAAAATCTAACTGTACACCTAAAGGAACTAGAAGCAGAGCAACAAGAGTACCACAAACACACCAGAATAAGTGAAATAATAATGATCATGGCAGAAATAAACAAGATAGAATAAAAAAAAAGACAGTTGAACAGATCAATGAAACCAAGAGTAGTTTTTTTGAAAAATGAACAAAATTGATAAACCTCTAGCCAGGCTTCTCAAAGGAAAAGAGAGAGCAACCAAATAGATAAAATCATGAATGATAATGGATTTAGTACAACCAATCCCTCAGAAATACAAGCAATCAGCAGGGAATACTATGAAAATTATATGCCAACAAATTGGACAACATAGAAGAAATGGACAGATTTCTAAACACATACACACTACCAAAATTCACACAGGAAGACATAGAAAATCTGAAAAGACTCATAACTAGTGAAGAAATTGAATCAGTTAATCAAAAATCTCCCAACAAATAAGAGCTCTGGGCCAGATGGCTTCCCTGGGGAATTCTACCAGACATTTAAATCTGAGTTAATACCCATTCTTCTCAAGCTATTCCAAAAAACAAAAATGGAAAGAAAACTTCTGGACTCATTCTATGAAGCAAGCATTACTTTGATTTCCAAGCCAGACAGAGACCGAGCAGAAAAAGAGAACTAAGGCCAATATCCTTCATGAATATGGATTCAGAAATTCTCAATACGACAGTAGCAAATTGAATTTAACAGGATACAAAAAGAATTATCCACTATGATCAAGTGGGATTAATTCCTGGGTTACAGGGCTGGTTCTATATTCGCAAATCAATCAATGTGATACATCACATTAACAAAAGGAAAGATAAAATATATATGATCCTGTTGATAGATGCAGAAAAAACATTTGACAAAATGCAGCATCCTTTCTTAATAAAGGCCCTAGAGAAAGTAGGAATAGAAGTAACTTACATAAACATCATAAAAGCCGTTTATGAGAAGCCCACAGCTAATATCATCCCCAATGAAGAAAAACTGAGATTTCCCCCTGAGGTCAGGAACATGACAGGGATGCCCACTTTCACCTCTGTTGTTCACCACAGTGCTGGAAGTCCTAGTACCAGGAATCAGACAACAAAAGGAAATAAAAGGTATCAGAATTGGCAAAGAGGAAGTCAAATTTTCACTTTTTGCAGACGACATGATAGTCTACATGGAAAACTTGACAGAATCCACCAGAAGCCTACTAGAACTGATCCATGAATTTAGCAAAGTCAGAGTACAAAATCAACATACAGAAATCAGTTGCATTTTTATACACCAATAATGAGGCTACAGAAAGAGAAATCAAGAAACTGATCCCATTCCCGGTTGCACCAAAAACCATAAAATACCTCGGAATAAACCTAACCAAGGATACAAGAGATCTGTATGATGAAAACTATAGAAAACTTATGAAGGAAATTGAAGAAGACAGAAAGAAATGGAAAAACATTCATGCTCATGGATAGGAAGAATAAATATAGTTAAGATGTCATTACTACCTAAAGCACTCTACACATTCAATGCAATTCCAATCAAAATTGCACTAGCATACTTCTCAAAACTAGAACAAACTATCCTAAAATTTGTATGGAACCACAAAAGACCCCGAATAGCCAAAGTAATACTGAAAAATAAAACCAAAACGGGAGGTATCACCATCCCAAACTTTAACCTCTACCACAAAGCTGTCATCATCAAGACAGTATGGTATTGGCACAAAAACAGACACATAGACCAATGCAATAGAATAGAGAATTCAGAATTGTACCCACAAACGTATGTCCAACTAATCTTTGACACAGCGGGAAAAAATATCCAATGGAAAAAAGAGCGTCTTTAACAGATGGTGCTGGGAGAACTGGACAGCAACATGCAAAAGAATGAAACTAGATCACTTTCTTACACCATACACAAAAATGAACTCCAAATGCTTAAAGGACCTGAATGTGAGACAGGAATCCATCAAATCCTAGAGGACAAAGCAGGAAAAAACCTCCTTAACCTCAACCGCAGCAATTTCTTACTTGACACATCCCCAAAGTCAAGGGAATCAAGAGCGAAAATGAACTATTGGCACCGCATCAGGATAAAAAGCTTCTGCACGGCAAAGGAAACAATACATAAAACTAATAGGCAACAGACAGAATGGGAAAAGATAGTTGCAAATGACATATCAGATAAAGGGCTAGTATCCAAAATCCATATGGAGCTCACCAATCTCCACACCCAAAAAACAAAGACTCCAGTGATGAAATGGACAGAAGACATGAACAGACACTTCTCCAAAGAGGACATCCAGATGGCCAACAGACACATGAAATGATGCTCAGCACCCCTCATCATCAGAGAAATGCAGATCAAAACCACACTGAGATACCACTTCATGCAGATCAGAAGAGCTAAAATGAGCAAATCAGGAGACTATATATGATGATAAGGATGTGGAGAAGAAGGCAACCTCCTACACTGTTGGTAGGAATGGAAACTGGTACAGCCCCTCTGGAAAACAGTGTGTAGTTTCCATGAATAATTAATAACAGAATTCCCCTATGACCCAGCAATAGCACTGCTAGACATTTATTCGGGGATACAGGAGTGCTGATGCATAGGGACACATGTACCCCAATGTTCATAGTGGCACTTTTAACAATAGCCAAATCATAGAAAGAACCTAAATGTCCAACAACTGACAAATGGATCTTGAAGATCTGGTTCATCTATACAATGGAATGCTACATGGCAATGAGAAACAATGACATCTGGCCATGTGTAGCAACATGGATGGACCTTGAGGGTGTTATGCTGAGCGAAATAAGTCAGGCAGAGAAGGACAGATACCATATGTTTTCACCTATAATTGGAATAGGAGAAACTTAACAGAGGACCATGGGGGAGGAAAAGGGGAAAAATAGGGAGAAGGAAGGAGGCAAACCATGGGAGACTCTTGAATACTGAGAACAAACTGAGGGCTGATGGGGATGGGATAGAGGGGAAGGGGGCTGATGGGCATGGAGAGGGCACTTGTTGGGATGAGCACTGGGTGTTAATGGAAACCAACTTGACAATAAACTATGAAAGAAAAAATCACCACTTCTTGAATGAGGACCTATTGTTCTTATTATCTAGATGGAACATTCTCAAAAAGATGATGGGAGCTTTAGTCATAGTCCCTCTTCCTCCACCTAAATAGAATTAAACCTTGTACTGCAGTGTTGAAGAAAAGGACATTATTATATGAGCTTTTTGTGTGTGCTTTTCAATATATCACATATCAGGAAAGCAAACTGTGATCTGAATCTTAGCATGAACAAGGGTGTCAAAATAGTGCTGGCCTGTAGGTCAAGAGATTTGAGTTCTAGACTTTTTGGCCTCCATTTTCTGAATTGTTTTTAAAGAGATAGATTGGTGGTAATGATTAACTACTTCATTCCCTCACAGTTAAAAGCCCATGATTCTATGCTTTACATTAATATCTATGAGACGATTATGCTCCCTCAATTTGTTCACACCCCCCCATTGCATCTCATTGAGTATCTATATTATACAGGTGATGGAACACATTGACCTCTATTCTGGAAAATGTCCCAGACTAGGACATTTTACATAATACCAATGATTTCTAGGATTATAGGACCCTTCTACATCCAATCACCAGGAAGGACATACATAAGAGGAAAATAAGCATATTCTACAGATTACTGGACAAATGTCTGAAATTATTCTACATAGAATCACTTTATTAGAAACCATCTTATTTTCATTCTCTTTTCTCTATGAGTTGATGCCATATGTTTGATCTGCTTCCATTCCTTTGACTTTACAATTGTTTAGGAAAACAAAAATAGTATTAGTATTGGGCTAGCAGTAAATAGAAAAGAAGGAGAGGCTTAAACACCTCTGTCTTCCCACCCCCCCCAACCCCCACCCGCATCACGAACAAAAACCTATAGAATCAGAAAAGGAACAAGCACTACCTTGAACCTCTGTGCCCCCACAGTATGCATACAGGATATACCATAGCCTATCAGATTATTTCTACATTTTTCCTAGCTGTAAGTCACAAGTCATTTTGGTACAAATAATACTTGTGAATAAGCTGTATAAAATATTCACCAAGCTACACTAAAACTATCCCTGGAAGTGACAACTTGCTGTCATGAATGCTAAAATATCCCTTGCATAAAAGGCAGTTGTGTTGATTGCAGAAAAAAAAGGAACTTTCTTAGGTTTCTTCCTTATGTGATGGTGGTTTTTAAACAGGAAAGCTTCAGGGTGCCTGGGTGGCTTAGTCGGTTAAGTGTCCGACTTTCGCTTAGGTCATGATCTCGAGGTTCGTGGGTTCGAGCCCCGCGTCGGGCTCTGGGCTGACTGCCAGCCCAGAGCCTGGAGCCTATTTCAGAGTCTGTATCTCCCTCTCTCTCTGACCCTCCCCTGCTCACGCTGTCTCTCTCTCTCTCTCTCCTAGAAATAAATTATAAAAAAAAACCCTTTAAGCAGGAAAGCTTCTATACAGTGATTATAGGCCATATTTTCCATTTCAGCTTTCATTTACAGTTGTCATTATTGTGAGGAAAAACATTTTAATCAGTTTCTGCATGAAGGTCAGATAAAACTGTGAACAAAAGTAATTTCTTTATGATAATATCAAAACAGAAGCGTTGCTACACTTAAATTATGAAGCATGCTTCTCTTATCTGCAATACAATTGTGTGTATGACTTAATAGAATCTCGGAGTATATCTTATGTATATGCTATCAGTAAGCTCAAGAAATTATCTTCCCTTCATTGCCTGAAGTTCTGATTTTGTCTAAGAATGAGACCAGATCATATTATATCATGGGTATAAACTAAATTATTTTTTTTTATATTTTTATTTATTTCTAGGAGAGAGAGAGAGAGACAGCTGAGCAGGGGAGGGTCAGAGAGAGAGGGAGACACAGACTGAAACAGGCTCCAGGCTCTGAGCTGGCAGTCAGCACAGAGCCCGACGCGGGGCTCGAACCCACGAACCGCGAGATCATGGCCTAAGCGAAAGTCGGACGCTTAACCGACTAAGCCACCCAGGCGCCCCTAAACTAAATTATTTTTAAAGGAGGTATGGGAATTATTTTATGTCTTTGGGATTTTGTTTAATAAACTGAAGTTGTATTGATGTTTTTTTGTGCCTTAGAAGACATCATAGGATTTTTTAAAAATACCCGTGTGTGTGTGTGTGTGTGTGTGTGTGTGTGTGTGTGTGTGTGTGAATGAGTGATTTGGGGTAACAGAGTGGGGCAGAAGTATTCATAATAAAAAATGTTATTTTATCTGTTTTTTTTTTTAGTACAAAAGACACTCATTTAATATATACACAAAAACATATGCATCCTGAACTGTTTCCTGCACATATCATCTTTCTGTTTCCAACCTCCCCTACCATATAGGTCTTATCATTTACCTGTAAATGAAAATTTGAGACTACCCACTCCCAGATAATGGAAAATTGATTATAGTTGCAAATGTAGACTATTGACTAAAAACTTTTAGGAACACAGTATAGGGCAAGGTGATGTATATTGGTAACACATAAACACACCCTTTCACATTCCCAAATACCCTTTCTAGTCCAGCATTTTAAGAAATTCCACTGTATAGGTTGGAAACTAAAGCACAAAAAGAGTTAAAGGTTGCACAGAATGTTAGAAATTGTGGTACTTTCAATAATTGAATCTAGGAGTTTTTATTCCATTTTATACCTACACTGTAATCACAAGGCATTTCCCCAGACCCTCAAATTCTTCTCCATATCTTTATGAAGCTAAATATGTTTCAGAGGTAAGAAATATTGTCAGTTCCATTCTGGGAGTCTCCCTTTGAAGAACTATAGCTACTTATTTCACTAGTGGGTATGTAGGGGAAAATAACATTTAATCTTTCATGAACATTTCTAGGGCTATGTAGAGAGAAGAAATATTTTAAATGTTCTATAGCCACTGAAATATAATGTGGCAAACAACTCTTGTCTCCCTATGATATCTAAAAGTGATTCCGAGACTTATTTTGGGTTTTTTTCAGATGGGTTCTGTGAATCACATTGGTCAAAAGAAAAGATTATCTAGTAATATGGGGAAAACATTAGCTGTCCTTAATAACTATTTGAAATCCCTAAATAGTAGAATTACTGTCTTTCAACATCGGTAGCACTTGACATTGAAAAATTATAATGGTATAATATATATATTATATATACATTGAAATATATATAATTGAAAATTTTATATGAAATTCAATGAATTTAAATGAAAAATTATAATGTTATATTATATATAATATATATAATATATATATTGAAAAAGTATAATGGTGATATATATATATATATATATAATATATATATATTCAGGCCTCTGGGCCATTCTACTTTAGAGCTTCTTGATCTCCTTTGACTAAACAACAATTTTAAAAGGAATTGATAGTATTCTGGCATCTGAAAGCATGTAGAAATATTTTAAAACACTTTCAACTTGCCTTTGAGGATCAAATATAATAATTTAAAAACATATTGTGGGTGTTTCCAAATCTTGGCATTGTAAATAATGCTTCAGTAAATATAGGGGTGCACATATCTTTTTGAATTAATAGTTTGGTTTTCTTTGGGTAAATACCCAGTAGTGGAATTACTGGATCATATGATAATACTATTTTTAATTTTTAAGGAATGTATATACTGTTTTCCACAGTGGCCACACCAGGTTTCATTGCTATCAATTGTGTAAGAGGGTTCCTTTTTCTCCAAATCCTTGCCAACATTTGTTATTTCTTGTCTTTTTTATTTCAGCCATTCTGACAGGGGTAAAGTAATATCTCATGTGGTTTTGCTTTGCATTTTCCTGATGACGAGTGATATTGAGCACTGCTTTATGTGTCTGTTGGCCAACACTATGTCATCTTTGGGAAAATGTTTATTCAGGTGCTCTGCCTATTTTTTTAAAGGTTTCAAGGTTTTGTTTAAATTCTAGTTAGTTAACATACAGTGTAATATTAGTTTCATGAGTAGAATTCAGTGATTCATCACTTACTAACACCCCAGTGCTCATCAGAAGTGGCCTCCTTAATACCCATAACCCATTTAGTCCATCCTCCCACTCACCTCCCCTCCAGCAACCCTCAGTTTGTTTCCTATGCTGAAAAATCTCTTTGATGGTTTGTCTTCTTTTTTTTCTTTCCCCTATATTAATCTTGTTTCTAAAATTCCACATAAGTGAAATCATATGATATGTGTCTTCCTCTGATTTATGTTGCTTAGCATAATACACTCTAGCTCCATCCATATCATTGCAAATAGCAAGATTTCATTCTCTTTTATGGCTGAGTAATATTCCATTGTGTGTGTGTGTGTGTGTGCATGCGCATGTGCACCAGATCTTCTTTAGCCATTAATCAGTCAATAGATATTTGGGCTCTTTCTATAACTTGACTATTGTTGATAATGCTGCTATAAACATCAGAGTGCATGTGCCCCCTTCAAATCAGTATTTTTGTATCCTTTGGGCAAATATCTAGTAGTGTAATTGTTGAGTCATAGAGTAGGTCTATTTTTATTTTTATTTATTTATTTATTTAATTTTTACAAATAATTTATTGTGAAGTTGGTTTCCATATAACACCCAGTGCTCATCCCCACAAGTGCCCCTCTCCTATTTTTAATTTTGGGGGGGGGAAACCGTTATACTATCTTCCAGAGTGGCTGCACCAGTTTGCATCCCCACCAACAGTGCAATGGTGTTCCCCTTTCTCTGCATCTCCACCAACATCTGTCATTTTCTGTGTTGTTAATTTTAGCCCTTCCTTTAGCATGTAGCTTTCCAGTTTTCCTAGCACCATTTGTTAAAGAGACTATCTTTTTCCCCTATCGTACATTCTTGAATCCTTTTTTGTTTGTCAATTAATGACCATAAAAGCATGGGTTTATTTCTGGGTTTTCTGTTCTGTTCCATTGCTCTGTATCTTTTGTGAGTGCCAGTACCATATTGTTTTGATTACTACAGCTTTGTAGTGTGTCTTGAAACCTGTAGTTGTGATACTTCCAGCTTTGTTCTTCATTTTCAAGATTGCTCTGGCCATTCAGGGTTTTTTGTAATTCCATACAAATTTTAGGATTATTTGTTCTAGTTCTGTGCAAAATGCTGTTGCTACTTTGATAGGGATTGCACAAAATGTGTAGATTGGTTTGGACAGTATAGACAATCCCTAATTGAAATTAAGAAAATCCCATTTATAAAAATAAAAATAAGACACCTAGAAATAAACTTAACCAACCAGGTGAAAGATCTGTGCTTTGAAAACTACAAAATTCTGATGAAAGAAACTGAAGATGACACAAATGGAAAGATATTCCGTGCTCATGGATTGGAAGAACTGGAGTATACTTATCTTGATGAGCAGTGAGAATTGTATAGAACTGTTGAATTACAATATTGTACACCTGAAAGTATTATAACAGTGTATGTTAATTATATTTCAATAAAAAATAAAAAAAAAACATTGGAGAGAATCCAGTGCTAGAAAGAGAACCTCAACTCAGAAAACATAGATTTCATCAATAAGTAGTTGTGTAACCTTGAGAAAGTCCACAAAAAATTTGAAATTTCAACATCTTTTTCCATAAAATTAAGGAACTAAAACTATATGAACTATTGAGATAGTCTCCTAATTGATCTATCTGCTTCTGGATTCAATCTCATCTTCCATTTCGCATTCCTGATGCCAAAAAATAATATACAAATCTGACTAAAGGAGAGAAACAAAAACTGGACTCTTTTTTTTTTTAAATATTTTTTTATTTATTTCTAGGAGAGAGAGAGACAGCGTGAGCAGGGGAGGGTCAGAGAGAGAGGGAGACACAGACTCCGAAATAGGCTCCAGGCTCTGAGCTGGCAGTCAGCACAGAGCCCGACGCGGGGCTCGAACCCACGAACCGCGAGATCATGACCTAAGCGAAAGTCGGACGCTTAACCGACTAAGCCACCCAGGCGCCCCAAAACTGGACTCTTAAATATAGATCTGACAAACTTCTTCCAATATTTGTTACAATTTCCTCACTTTAGTGTTTTCCTCTCTAGCTTTAACCTTACCCACTCCCATATTATGCTCCTGCTATACCAGATGATTTGAAGTTTTCTGAATATAGCATGCTGTTTTACCCTTTTATTCATCTGAACATATGCTATTTCCCATGCATGGTTTCCCCATCAGCCAAAACTTCTACCCCAATATTTCCAATAAATTTCGAGTTGTTTTCAAAGCCTAGCTTAGATGAGTGCTTCTTTTTTATTTTTAATTTTTAATGTTTATTTATTTTTGAGAGAGACAGAGAGTGAGCAGGCAAGGGGCAGAGAGAGATGGAGACACAGAATCCAAAGCAGGCTCCAGGCTCCGAGCTGTCAGCACAGAGCCTGATGTGGGGCTTGAACTCACAGACTGCGAGATCATGACCTGAGCCGAAGTCAGACACCCAACCAACTGAGCCACCCAGTTGCCCCAGATGAGTGCTTCTTAATGAAACATTTTCTGTCTACCACTGACACCACTCCCTCTTCTGGGCTATATTTGTACTTTTTTTATACACTTCTATTATTGTTCTTGTCCAAATTTGTTGTAATGGATTTTTTTCTTTTTTTAAATCTAATGCGTATTTTTGAGAGAGAGACAGAGCATGAGCAGGGGAGGGGCAGAGAGAGGGATACACAGAACCTGAAGCAAGCTCCAGGCTCTGATCTGTCAGCACAGAGACCAGTGAGGGGCTTGAACTTATAAACTATGAGATCATGACCTGGGCCGAAGTTGGACACTCAACCAGCTGAGCTACCCAGGCGCTCCTGAATTTGGTTCTTATCTGTCTCCTCTTTGTTGTTAAGACCTGGCTTATGCTTGTTTTCTTGCCTGCATTTCTTCCACAAATATTTACAGAACACTTATGAAGGAAATTGAAGAAGACACAAAGAAATGGAAAAACATCCCATGCTCATGGATTAGAAGAATAAATATAGTTAAAATGTCATTACTACCCAAAGCAATGTACACATTCAATGCAATCCCAATCAAAATGGCACCAGCATTATTCTCAAAGCTAGAACAAATTATCCTAAAATTTATATGGAACCACAAAAGACCCCGAATAGCCAAAGTAATATTGAGGAAGAAAACCAAACTGGGAGGCATCAAATTCCCAGACTTTAGCCTCTACTACAAAGCTCTCATCTTCAAGACAGTATGGTGTTGGCATAAAAACAGACACATAGACAAATGCAATAGAATAAAGACCTCAAAATTGGACCCACAAATGTATGTCCAACTAATCTTTGACAAAGCAGGAAAGAGTATCCAATGGGAAAAAGACAGCGTCTTTAACAGATGGTGCTGGGAGAACTGGACAGCAACATGCAGAAAAATTAAAATAGACCCCTTTCTTACACCATACACAAAAATAAACTCAAAATGGATAAAGGACCTGAATGTGAGACAGGAAACTATCAAAACCCTAGAGGAGAATGCAGGAATCAACCTCCTTGGCATCAACCGAAGCAGTTTCTTACTTGACAGATCCCCAAAGACAAGGGAATCAAGAGCAAAAATGAACTATTGGGACCTCATCAAGATTAAGAGCTTCTGAACGATAAAGGAAACAATCCACAAAACTAATAGGCAACTCACACAATGGGAAAAGACAGTTGCAAATGACATATGAGATAAAGGGCTAGTATCCAAAATCTATATAGAACTCACCAAACTCTACACCTGAAGAACAAATAATCCAGCGAAGAAATGGGCAGAAGACAAGAACAGACATTTCTTCAAAGAGGACTTCCAGATGGCCAACAGACACATGAAACGATGCTCAGCATCCCTCCTCATCAGGGAAATACAAATCAAAACCACACTGAGATCAAAACCACACTGAGATACAAACTCACCTGGCTAGAATGGCTAAAATGAACAAATCAGGAGACTCTAGATGCTGGGGAGGATGTGGAGAAACAGGGACCTTCCTACAGTGTTGGTGTGAATGTCAACTGGTGCAGCCCCTCTGGAAAACAATGTGGAGGTCCTTGAATAATTAACAACAGAACTCCCTTATGACCCAGCAATAGCACTGCTAGGAATTTACCCAAGGGATACAGGAGTGCTGATGCATAGCGGCACATGTACCCCAATGTTCATAGCAGCACTCTCAACGATAGCCAAAACATGGAAAGAGCCATCAACTGTTGAATGGATCAAGAAGATGTGGTTTATCTATACAAAGGAATACTACATGTCAATGAGAAAGAATGAAATCTGGCCATTTTTAGCAAGGTGAATGGAACTCGACGATGTAATGCTAAGTGAAATAAGTCAAGCAGAGAAAGACAGATCCCGTGTGTTTTCACTTATAAGTGGAATAGGAGAAACTTAACAGAGGACTATAAGGGAGGGGAAGGGGAAAAATAGTTGGGGAGAGGGAGGGAGGCAAACCATGAGAGACTCTTGAATACTGAGAACAAACTTAGGGCTGATGGGGGTGGGGGAAAGAGGAAGGGGGTAGATGGGAATGGAGGAGGTCACCTGTTTGGATGAGCACTGGATGTTATATGGAAACCAACTTGGCAATAAACTGAAAAACAAAAAATATATATGTCAAATGAGAGTTGAATAGAGTTTGTTTGTTTTTTCCATTATTCTTAGTATTCCTTTAGGTAAATGATGTGAAACATTTCTTTTCTCTTGAAATTGACTGATTGTCTTCATCAGAATTGGACAGTTAGGTTTCAGAAATATACAGGATTAGGCATTGTATCATTCTTTTTAGAATTCTTTAATGAAATGTCAGTCAATGGCTCTCTTTCAAATTGTTGTAGTTGTATTATTAATCCTTCTGGAAAAAAATACTTCATGGACTTCTGGTAATGAATTGTGGCAGTGGAGAAAGTCAGTAGGCTTGTCTTCTTATATCAACTGCTTAGACATTTTTTGTATCTACCACATCTACCATGGCTGTTGGGAGACAGAAAATTGTAGGTAGTGTTGGAGCAAGGAGCAGAAGTGGGATGCAACCATTTTTTTTTTTACAGAAGTTATGTTGCTTAATAACTATTCCTACCAACTGGTTTGGACATAAGAGGAACTGGCTAGTTTCAGTCATCTCCATATTCCTTGCCCTTTCAGGGTTTGGAGTCTAGATTAAGGGGAGAGTTTTACTGTGAAAATGGGATGCTAAAATTCAGGTTTGACCTTTAACAGAATTGTAAAAGAAGTGATGTTGCCTTTGGTGTTCTTTTTCTTCAGCCTGGCTATTCCAAATCCCTATAGTTGGTGCCTTTGTATTAGGTCCTAATAGGGTCACAGATCCCACTTCAAGATATTGCCTATACTTGCACCCTGTAGTAGACATCTTTCCTTTGACTTTTTAATTCCATGATAAAACTTGATGTTCCTATATTTGACAAACTATGCTCTGTGCATATTTATGGTTAGTCATAGTTTAAAATGTGCTATAACTTCCAAGTAACAACTGCATTTTAAGAAGGGTCTTGGAACAATGCTTTAACCTAAAAAAGTTACTCTATTTGTAGGGACTGTAGATGCTATGTGGTTGTGGTCCAGTGTTATTTCCTATCAATTCTTAAGAATTACTGATAGCATGTGAAAGACATTCATAAGATACAGAGAAAATGTATTTATTTATAAAGGCTAAGGGCATAGTGAATAGAAATAGATTTATAAGGCAGATCATTTGTAGAAGCTTTATCAAAGGAGACCAGATGAGTTAATTTTCAAGATGATAATAGAAGTAGTGTGAGGACATATTGCATATTTAGCAGAAATGACTTTGAGGGCAGGGATTATGCCTTAAGTTTTTGTTTTTCATGGAGCCTGGAAGAATAATGCATTCATAGTGTGTAGTGATATTTTTAATTAATGAGCAAATCAATGCAAAAGAATTACTGATTAAAAAAACTTCTATATGTTTATTTGTACCTTGAATAAACCCTTAAACCCAGATAGAATTTTAAAAATTTTCCATGGATTTAGTATGTATGTAATCATTTAAAGAAGTGAGTTTAAATACCCAATGAATTGGGCAAAAATGAAAACCTGCTTATTCCTCAATGAACTCTAAATTGAAGGAAGTTCTATGACACCTAACAAGTAATGCTGATGAAAGAGTCTTTAGGTTGTCCATTTATCTCTGTATAAGAATGTAAGAATTTGTGTGTTTTGTTTGGTGTTTTAAAAAATATTTTAATGTTTTTTTTATTTATTTCTGAGAGAGAGAGAGCGTGAGCAGGGGAGGGTCAGAGAGAGAGGGAGATACAGAATCTGAAACAGGCTCCAGGCTCTGAGCTGTCAGCACAGAGCCCGATACGGGGCTCAAACCCACAAACTGCGAGATCATGCCCTAAGCCGAAGTCGGAAGCTTAACCAACTGAGCCACCCAGGTGCCCCTAGTTTGGCGTTTTAAATGTTGACAAGTCTCAGGTGTATGTTAATAGAAATGCTGTGATCAGAATTCCGTTAGAATGACATCTGGCAAAGAAAACTGATGTTAGGCAATCAGCAGTAAGAGAGAGAATAAAAAAAAAGATGCAAACAAAACTCATTCAGTAACCTGTAGCACAAGATGGTTGGAAGCAAAGGGAGGAACAAGATGATAGAAATCCTTATTAAAATTAAAAGCCACAGAAAAGTGGAGAATAGCATAAAAGACAATACCTCATAAATCATTATTTACAGGGCTAACTAAAAGGCCAAAGAATTAGTGTTGCCAGTTCATGCTTTATGTTGAAAACCGTAGTTTGTTTCCTAGAGGTATATTTGATACAAAATCTAACAATGGAAAATTTCCAGAAAGCCTGGGCCTTATTTTAATGAGCATCTTATATGCATAGCAACAGTACAGAAGTAGAAGTTACAATGCTCTCCAGAGTATTAGTAAATCAAGTTATATGCTGTGAAAATAGAATGATGAAAACATGTTCACTGTACCTATTCAAAAGTAGAAACAATAGTAAAATTTTATTACAGAATTTTAGTTACCTTAGGCTTTGGATATTATATGCAAACCATGGAGCAGTTATTCATATCACTATCCAACAAAGATTATTTAAGATTATTAGATACTTGGTATGTCCAAGTATTACCAATAAGCATGTATTTATTACTAAGTGTGTATTTATTGACCTCTTTCTGTATGCATGGAGAATACTATGAATAAGAAGATGTAAAATACTATGGATAATAAGATATAAAAATAAACAAATACAGACACTGGAGAGATATTTGTATGTGTGCTGGGCCTTATCATTGGAGAAGTGCAGGTACAATAGAAGTCTTGAAGTGAAGGGTCTTGTCAGACCTACAAATCAGAGGAAACACTCTAGAGGAATTATATATCTAAGTGAAACATAAAAGATGAGGAAAGTTAGCCAGGTGAAGAAGTACTAGTATTCTGAAAGTTAGAAAGGAGCATGTGTGGGGTCTTGGAGATGAGAGAGAACATAGCATACCATAGGGAGCTTATGAAGATCAGTGTGACTATAGAATAAGAAATAATTGGGAGTTTGGCTGAAGATGGGGCTGGAGAGTAAGGCAAGAGTTATATTGTGAGGATCTTTATAGACCATAATTAAAGATTTTAGTCTTTATTCTAAAGACAATTGGAAGCTATGAAAGGTTTTAAGAACACAAAACAAATAATACATTTAAAGGGATGGGGAAAGAGATGATGAGGTCAACCAGGAAGGCAGTAATAGGCAGCTAGTTATTTTTGCTACTCAATTTAGTACCTTTGCTTTGTTACTGGGCTGTGCTTACCAGGCCTTCACGTGGAATAATCCATTTGTATTCCATGAAACTTAAAAAAAAAAAAGTTTGTTATTTTTGAAAGAGAATGCATGTACATGCAAGTTAGGGAGGGAAGGTAGAGGAGAGGAGAGGGGAGAGAGAGAGAGACAGAAAGAGAGATAGGGTATCTGAAGCAGGCTCCGCTGACAGCAGAGAGCCAGAAGCATGGCTGAAACTCACTAACCATGAGATCATGAACTTAACTGAAGTTGGACTCTTAACTGACTGAGCCACCCAGGCACTCCTGCATAATTTTTTTAAAATTTTTATTTATTTCTAGGAGAGAGAGAGAGAGAGAGAGACAGCGTGAGCAGGGGAGGGTCAGAGAGAGAGGGAGTCACAGACTGAATCAGGCTCCAGGCTCTGAGCTGGCAGTCAGCACAGAGCCCGACTCGGGGCTCGAACCCACGAACTGGGAGATCATGACCTAAGCGAAAGTCGGACGCTTAACCGACTAAGCCACCCAGGCGCCCCACTCCTCCATAAAACTTTTAATACCAGCTCATGATTGCCAAACAATGAGTACCTCAAGAGATTCTAGCTGAGTTGGCTTTATGGTTCCATTTTACTAAGCAAATATATTAGGAGATGTTAGTAGTCATTTGGAGCAATAAAGAAGGGGATTGAAAATGTGTTTTCTTTCCAAAAATGGAAGAAATGCAGGAAAGGAACAGAAAGAAAAGGAAGAGATATATAACCTATTAGTGAGATGACTGTGATCAATACTCAGGAACTTTGCCATATGTTGTCAATGGATGAAGCATGATTCGAGATATTTGGATTTGGTTACATTATTTTTCACTTGACTTATTGTACCTTCCTTAGGGACTCACTTAAATTAGTAATGTCTTATTCTTCTATTGTAAAGATTCTCTGACCTAGAACCAAATATCATTCAGGTTCAACTAGTGAAATCACGTCATTTAGAATATCTTTAACTCTAGAGAGAGGTGTATCATGCAAGAAGTCTTGATTACAATTGTTATGTTTATTTGCACTTCAGTTCCTTATAAAAGAAGCACATTTTGAAGAAACTCTTTAATAGGGACTCTATTACAAGTTGTCTTGTAGTATTCACACTTCTTTAATTGCAATATTGAGTATGTGTCTTTGATGGGTCTCTTATGGCAGGTGCATTGACTTTCTTCTCCCTCATAGTGTTGGTGTAATACTTTGACAGGATACCAGAGGGTACTGTAAATATATCCTGATGTAAAGTATGAACAGGAATAAAGATGTTTGCTTTAGCTTTGATTCACACTCTAGAACAGTTGTCCAGAATGTTGTAAGAGACTGTCAGTCATGTAGGAAACCCTGTACACATGTCTTGTCTCTTTTCAAAACTACAGTAACTAATAACATTTTGCCTACTTAGGGTCGATAACATGTGGTTTTTGTATATAAAGATGATGATAAGCCACCAGCAATTGATGGCGGCTCTGATGTTTTTCAGTAGTAGATGGGTTGTGTTTGAGCTTTTCACTTACTGTATTCCCTAAGGACCAATGTAATGCCTCAGGGACAATAGTCAATGTCAGGATTTTGGTCCATGGCTGTGCTACAGAGGAAATTTCAATGGCCTATATGGGATCTAACTGCAATTTTGACCTCAGTGTTATGCTCAGTTTAGGTGAGTGAGGTTGCTTGGGGAAACCAATGGATCTCAAAGGGCAGAACTCACAAAAATGTGCCATGTCTATTTAGCCAATGGACAAAAAATATAGCTGAAGAGCAAGCAGATGTCTCCTGTTAAGATGAGAACATACGTTTTTATGACCTTCTTCATGTATCTTTTAAGGAAATAAGATCCTGGAATTTTGTACTCAGTTTCTACCCACAGTCTCTCATTGTTTTCTTTAATGTTAGCCTTTTAAGTCAAAACCGATCATCAAATTGTCACAGCTTTCAGCTTGCTTGACACTTTGTAAGCTTTTAAACAATGTTTTATCTTTGTAATGTCTAAACACTGCCTTTATATTGCTTTCTTGTTTGCATTTAGCCATAGCCTACAATAATCTATTGATGGCATTTTACTTTTATTTTTTTTTACAAATAGTTTATTGTCAAATTAGTTTCCACATAACACCCAGTGCTCATCCCCACAAGTGTCCTCCTCCATGCCCATCCCCCCTCCCCCCCACATCCATCAGTCCTCAGTTTTTGTCAGCATTCAAGAGTCTCTCATGGTTTGCCTCTCTCCCTTTCCCCCACCATTTCCGCCCTTCTTCTCCCCCTTGTTCCTCCGTCAAGTTCCTCCTAATCCTCCTATACGTGCAAACATATGATATTTGTCCTTCTCTGCCTGACTTATTTCGCTCAGCATAACACCCTCAAGGTCCATCCATGTTGCTACACATGGCCAGATTTCATTGTTTCTCATTGCCATGTAGTATTCCATGGTATAGATAAACCACATCTTCTTGATCCATTCATCTGTTGATGGACACTTAGGCTCTTTCCATGTTTTAGCTATTGTGGAGAGTGCTGCTATGAACATTGGGGTACATGTGCTCCTATGCCTCAGCATTTCTGTATCCCTTGGGTAAATTCCTAGCAGTGCTATTGCTGGGTCATAGGGGAGTTCTATTGTTAGTTTCCTGAGGAACCTCCACACTGTTTTCCAGAGGGGCTGTACCAGTTTACATTCCCACCAACAGTGTAGGAGGGTGCCCGTTTCTCCACATCCTCGCCAGCATCTAGAGTTCTCTGATTTGCTCATTTTAGCCACTCTGACTGGCGTGAGGTGGTATCTCAGTGTGGTTTTGATTTGTATTTCCCTGATGAGGAGGGATGCTGAGCATCGTTTCATGTGTCTGTTGGCCATCTGGATGTCCTCTTTGGAGAAGTGTCTGTTCATATCTTCTGCCCATTTCTTCACTGGGTTGTTTGTTTTTCGGGCGTGTAGTTTGGTGAGTTCCTTATAGATTCTGGATATTAACCCATTATCTGATATGTCATTTGCAACTATCTTTTCCCATTCCATTGGTTGCCTATTAGTTTTGTGGGTTGTTTCCTTGGCGGTGCAGAAGCTTTTAATCTTGATGAGGTCCCAATCATTTATTTTTGCTCTTGATTCCCTTGCTTTTGGGGATGTGTCAAGTAAGAAGTTGCTGCAGTGGAGGTCAAGGAGGTTGTTTCCTGCTTTCTCCTCTAGGGTGTTGATAGTTTCCTGTCTCACGTTCAGGTCCTTTATCCATTTTGAGTTTATTTTTGTGCATGGTGTGTGAAAATGATCTAGTTTCATTCTTCTGCATGTTGCTGTCCAGTTCTCCCAACACCACCTGTTAAAAAGGCTGTCTTTTTTCCATTGGATGTTCTTTCTTGCTTTGTCAAAGATCAGTTGGCTGTATACTTTTGGGTCCACTTCTGAGTTCTCAATTCTGTTCCATTGGTCTATGTGCCTGTTTTTGTGCCAATACCATACTGTCTTGAGGATGACAGCTTTGTAGTAGACGTTAAAGTCTGGGATGGTGATATCTCCCGTTTTGGTTTTATTTTTCAGTATTACTTTGGCTATTCGGGGTCTTTGTTGGTTCCATACAAATTTTAGGATAGTTTGTTCTAGTTTTGAGAAGTATGCTGGTGCAATTTTGATTGGAATTGCATTGAATGTGTAGATGGCTTTGGGTAAAATGACATCTTAACTATATTTATTCTTCGTATCCATGGGCATGGAATGTTTTTCCATTTCTTTGTGTCTTCTTCAACTTCCTTCATAAGTTTTCTATAGTTTTCATCATACAGATCTCTTGTATCCTTGGTTAGGTTTATTCCTAGGTATTTTACGTTTTTTGTGCAATTGTGAATGGAATCAGTTTCTTGATTTCTCTTTCTGTTGCTTCATTGTTGGTGTATAAAAATGCAACCGATTTCTGTATGTTGATTTTGTACCCTGCAACGTGGCTGAATTCTGGTATCAGTTCTAGTAGGCTTCTGGTGGAGTCTGTCGGGTTTTCGATGTAGAGTATCATGTCATCTGCGAAGAGTGAAAGTTTGACTTCCTCTTTGCCAATTCTGATGCCTTTGGTTTCCTTTTGTTGTCTGATGGCTGATGCTAGGACTTCCAGCACTATGTTAAACAACAGTGGTGAGAGTGGACATCCCTGTCGTGTTCCTGATCTCAGGGAGAAAGCTCTCAGTGTTTCCCCGTTGAGGATGATGTTAGCTGAAGGCTTCTCATAGATGGCTTTGATGATGTTTAAGTAGGTTCCTTCTATCCCGACTTTCTCTAGAGTCTTTATTAAGAAGTGATGCTGTATTTTGTCAAATGCTTTTTCTGCATCTATTGACAGGATCATATGGTTTATATCTTTTCTTTTGTTGTTGTGATGTATCACATTGTTTGATTTGCGAACGTTGAACCAGCCCTGTAACCCAGGAATGAATCCCACTTGATCTTGGTGGATGATTCTTCTTATGTGCTGCTGGATTCGATTTGCAAGGATCTTGTTGAGGATTTTTGCATCCGTATTCATCAAGGATATTGGCCTGTAGTTCTCTTTTTTTGCTGGATCTTTGTCTGCTTGGGAGTCAGAGTGATGCTGGCTTCATAAAATGAATCTGGGAGTTTTCCTTCGATTTCTATTTTCTGGAATATCTTGAGAAGAATTGGGATTAATTCTGTTATAAAGGTCTGGTAGAATTCCCCAGGGAAACCATCAGGTCCAGGGCTCTTATTTGTTGGGAGATTTTTGATAACTGGTTCGATTTCTTCACTCGTTATGGGTCTGTTCAGGTTTTCTATTTCTTCCCGTGTGAATTTTGGTAGTGAGTGTGTGTTTAGGAATTTGTCCATTTTTTCTAAGTTGTCCAGTTTGTTGCCATATAATTTTTCACAGTATTCCCTGATAATTGCTTGTATTTCTGAGGGGTTTGTTGTAATGTCCATTTTCATTCATAATTTTGTCCATTTGTGTGCTCTCTCTTTTCTTTTCGGTAAGTCTGGCTAGAGGCTTGTTAATTTTGTTTATTTTTTCAAAAAACCAACTAGTGGTTTCATTGATCTCTTCAATTGTTTCTTTGGTCTCTATGTTGTTTATTTCTGCTCTAATTTTTACTATTTCTCTTCTTCTACTGGGTTTAGGGCGTTCTTGTTGCTCTGCCTCTAGTTCCTTTAAGTGAGCTGTTAGATTTTGGACTTGTGCTTTTTCTAATCTCTTGAAATAGGCCTGGAGAGCGATGGACTTTCCTCTTAGCACTGCCTTTGCCGCATCCCATAGAGTTTGGATTGTTGTATTTTCATTTTCATTTGTTTCCATATATTTTTTAATTTCATCTCTAATTGCCTGATTGGCCCATTCATTCTTTAGTAGGTGTTCTTTAACCTCCATGTTTTTGGAGGATTTCCAGACTTCTTCCTGTAATTGATTTCAAGTTTCAAAGCAGTATGATCTGAAACTGTGCATGGGATGATCTCAATTCTATTTATTGAGGGCTGCTTTATGTCCCAGTATGTGATCTATCTTGGAGAATGTGCCATGCACACTTGAGAAGAAAGTAAATTCCCTGGCCTCAGGAAGTAAGGTTCTAAATATATCCATCAGATCCATCTGGTCCAATGTGTTTTTCAAGTCCATTATTTCTTTAGTGATTTTCTGTCTGGTTGACCTATCTATTGCTGTAAGTGGAGTATTAAAGTCCCCTGCTATTAGCACATTCTTATCTATAAGCTTGTTTCTGTTTGTGATTAATTGTTTTAGATATTTAGGTGTTCCCATATTCGGTGCGTAGACATTTATGATTGTTAGTTCTTCCTGATGGATGGACCCTGTAATTATTATGTAGTGCCCTTCTTCATCTCTTGTGATTGTCTTTAATTTACAGTCCAGTTTGTCTGATATAAGTATAGATACTCCGGCTTTCTTTTGATTATTAGTAGTGTGATATATATTTCTCCATCCCCTTAGTTTTAATGAAGGTATCTTCCAGTCTAAAATGAGTTTCTTGTAGACAGCATATAGATGGATTTTGTTTTTTTATCCATTCTGCTACCTTATGTCTTTTGATTGGAGCATTTTGCTCATTTGCATTCAGTGTTATTATTGAAATATGTGGGTTTAGAGTCTTTGTATCTTTTGTAGGGTTCATGTTTGTGGTGGTGTCTCTGGTATCTTTGTTCCTTGCAACCTTTCCTTCAGAGTGTCCCCCTCAGGATTTCTTGTAGGGCTGGCTTAGTGGTGACAAATTCTTTCAATTTCTGTTTATTTGGAAAGGTTTTTTATCTCTCCTTCTATTTTGAATGACAGGCTTCTGGATAGAGGATTCTTGGCTGCATATTTTTACTGTTCATCACATTGAAGATCTCCTGCCATTCCTTTCTGGCCTGCCAAGTTTCAGTAGATAGGTCTGTCACCACTCTGATAGGTTTCTCTTTGTGTGTGAGGGCCCTTTTCTCCCTAGCTGCTTTCAAAATTGTCTCTTTGTCCTTGTATTTTGCCAGTTTCACTATGATATGCCGTGCAGAAGATCGATTCAAGTTACGTCTGAGGGGAGTCCTCTAAGCCTCTTGTATTTCACCATTTACTTCCTTCCCCAGGTCAGGGAAGTTCTCTGCTATAATTTGTTCCAGGACTCCTTCAGCACCTTTCCCTCTCTCTTCCTCTTCTGGGATTCCTATGCTATAGATATTGTTGCTTTTGACCGTATCCCTGAGCTCTTGAATTCTTCTTTCCTGTTCCTGGATCAGTTTGTCTCTTTTTTTGTCAGCTTCTTGTTTTTCTATCATGGTGTCTTCTAAATCACTTATTCTCCTTTCTGCCTCTTCAATCCCTGCACTGGAGGCCTCTAATTTATTGTGTATCTAATTCATCGCATTTTTTATTTCTTCATGCCTATTTTTCTTTTCCATTCTGTCTGTAGCCATAATTTCTTTGATGTCCCCTATGTTTTTTTTCAAGCCCAGCTATTAATTTTACCATTATTATTCTAAAATCTTGTTTAGTTATGCTGCTGATATCTGTTTTGAGCAGTTCATTAGCTGTCATTTCTTCTTGGAGTTTCTTTGGAGAAGAGTTTTTTCTTTTCATCTTTTTAGTTAGCTTTTCGTCTCTTGTTGGTTTTAAAGACCTGTCATCCTCTCTGTATCTATGAGCGGTGCTATATCCAAGAAGACTCTTTGACTGTCCAGGGCCTATCCTTTCAGAGAGTGTTTTTTGAACGGTATCTCTTGGTCTCTTATTGGGCCCTTGGTTATTTTATTTTCCTATTCGTAGTGATATTTGGGACTCTCCACCTTGTGTACTCTGGCTTGTTTCTTGAGGTAGTCCTGGAAAAGAAAACTGACAGACAAACACACAGGGAGCAGGTGCTCACAAATGCATAGGCTATTTCAACTAACATGTAAAGCGAGTGGGAAAACGAAAAAGTTAAGAGAAAAGACGGAGGAGGGAGGGCGAATAATAGGGAGTATAAAATACATAAAAGGGTCAAACAGGAGAGAAGGAAAGGAAAAAAGAAGAAAACCGATGGACAAAGAACAGTTTAAAGCATATACCTGGATTTCCCAGCTACAGTTAAATAGCCGTGTGTATGCAGTGCTGGTTGAAGAGCATAGAGAAAGAGAGAGAAGACAGGGCGGGATGAGGCACAATTGGAAATAGAAT
>NW_024082138.1:197492-257511 GCF_003009895.1 Hyaena hyaena | reverse complement strand
GCTGCACCTCGCTTTTTTGGGCGTGTAAACTCCCCGTACTGGGGGTGTAGCCAAAGTTGGTTGCACTCTTCAACCCAGGCCAGTTCCAATCTCCAAATCCCAGTCCGCTGGCCCACTGAAACTGCCTTAGACACGGCTTCCCAGGCAACCCCCTCGGGGCAATTCCAGGTCCCCTGCAGAGCTCTGGGGGTGGAGTCAGATTCGCTGCTTTCCTCTCTGGGTCTGGCTGGCGAGCATGGGCGGGGATTGCCTGCAGGTTGCGCGGAGACTGAGCCCACTGGAGTTAGGAAAACCAGGTCCCTCTATGGCTCATCACCCGAAACATGAACTCACAGGCAAATTTCCCAGTTTTTAGCTCTTTGCCTTCCCTCTCGAGTTCCAGGCAGCCAAGAGCGCAGACGCATGGTGTCCGTGCGCGGCTCTTTCAGGGGCCCAAGCAGCCCGGGAGGACAATGGCGGCAGGCGCGCCGCTACTCTGAAGTCCAGCCGGCCAGGAGCCCGCACAAAGAAGCCCCCCCCCCCCCCCCCCCGCCCAGGACCAGTTGGCCCGAGGGGACCTGGCGTGCAGGTATTTGGCAAGTACGGTCTTTCTATGCCCCGAGTGGAGATTTTTCCCTCTGAGCACAGGTTTTTCTGTTTCGGACTCTCTCTTTTTCCCCTCACTCCCCGTAGAGGGTAGAGGGGGATCGCCTCCGACCCTGGAGTCTCTGATCCCGGCCCAATTTTATCTTCCCCAGTTCGCACTCATGTTAGAAGGCTCTCTCAGTGGATTCTGCATCCTTTTTCTCCCAGTGTCTCAAGTTTTGTAAGGTTTCCAATGGCTTCAGATCTTTTCCGTGTGATGTATGGGCGCGTGTGGAAGTACGGAGCTCCTTACTTCTCCGCCGTCTTGCCCCCCTGGCATTTTACTTTTAAATAGTAAGGTAAGTATACTTTAATCTATTAGGAAGACTTTTATAATGTTCTAGATTAAGATTAACAGCAGTAACATGAACTCCAGACATATGGCATCTTGATCTGTCATTTAGGGCATTTACTCAGACTGCTTGGTAGAAGTCATCCCATTCTGAATATAAATTGGTTTCAGGGGACAGTTTGCTTGTGGAGTACTCCAAAATACACTGTTAGGCTTATAAAATAGAGAATATGAAGCAGGCTCCTAGCTCTGAGCTCTCAGCACAGAACCCGATGTGGGGCTGAAGCCCACGGACTATGAGACCGTGACCTGAGCCAACATCGAATGCTTAACCGAGTGAGCCATCCAGGTACCCCTCAAATCCATACTTTTGAAACTGGGTGAGGAACCACTAAGTCATTTGAAGGATGAAGGGTGAGGATGAGGCTTAATTACCACTCAGTATATTGGCATTCATAGCAGTGTTGTCTAACAGACTGATTCCAGGTGCTAGCCATTTACTGTAAATAAGAAATGTTGAATCTTTTGTTGCTAGAACAATTTACCAAACAAGTACCTTCCTGTCCATTCATGGCAAAGAATGAGAGGAACAAAAGAAGTCCTCAACTTGAGTATATTCTGTAAGTGATTTGGCTCCCTGGCAGGCACTGTGTGTCCATCCCATCACTGCAGATTCTCTTGGCTTAATGATTGGCAAAACACTGGGTAAATAGTCAGTGAAACTGAATATGGCAATTTTCATAAACAATATTCTTTATTTTTTGACAAAAAAGGACTTCCCATCTTTTTCAGAAGAATGCCTCAGACACCTGGGTTTTAGTGCTTTCATTTTTAGAATGAACATTCATCCTACTTGGCAGTTAATATTTTTGACATTCAGAACACTTTTGGAATAGTCCTTGACTTTAAAAACTTTTTTACTGGTAAAATTATTTATAACACGTATATTTGTCAAAGGTATAATTTTATTACAAAGCATTTCAGAAGCTAAATATATGAATGGAAAATAGGACAAAAGATGTAAATGAAGCTGTTTACATAAAAAGAGAAATATAAGTAGTCAATAAATATGTGAAAAGATGCTCTGTCTCACTCATAATTGAAAATGCAAATGCAAATTAGAATAATATATCGATTTTGGTTGCGATTGTGAAGTTAATGAGCACTCTCATGCTATTTATCAGAGTACAAATTGTTATTAGGCTTATTGGAGAAAATTTGATATTTTTAAAAATATAGGATCCATTTAGCTTTGTACCTAACATTCTTTCTTCTGAGAATGTATGTTATAAAAATATATGCATATGATTGTAATACACATATGCATATGATTATATGCATATATATGTGCATGCACTCACATATACACACAAGGGTATTTATTATAGCATTGTTTTATTTATATATAAAATGTCTGGGAGGATGCATATCAAGCAGTTAGCAGTAGATACTTACCTCTGTTCATTGTGGAAAGGTGGTATGAGAAGGGAGGATAACACTCCTCACTGTATACACTTATGTACCATTTGAATACATAATAATTACAGATAATTACTTTTGTGTCTAAACTATATTGGAGATAGTTTTGTTTTTATACTGTTCTATAAGCTTGTGCCTCTATACCAACAACATACTTTGAACTTATTTCTATTTCACTCTTCTCAACTGCTACACAGCATTTCACCTTGTGTTTGAAATATCATCCATCCATCCACCCATCCATCTATCCACATATTCATCTATTTGCCTACCTGCCCACTAAATTATTTTTTGCTTCCTTATTTAAATGATTTCTTTTCCAAGTTAAAGATACAATGTTTTTCTTTGGCTAAAATAAAACAACAAACAAGCAAACAAAAATTACAAAAAAGTGGGTTGCCTGTGTGGCTCAGTCATTGAGCATCTGGCTATTGGTTTCAGCTCAGGTTCACCTCTCTTGGTTCATGGGTTCAGGCCCTGCATCAGGCCCTAGCTTGTGAATATCTCTTTCCCTCTCTCTCTGCCCCTTCACCACTTGTGCATGTGCATTCATGCTTTCTCTCTCCAAGTAAATGAATGAACATTTAAAAAAATTAAAGAATGCAGTTGGAGAAGGGTACAAAAGGAAAGCAACTAGAGCCTAGTCTCATTCTCTAGAGGCAACCACTGCTAACAGTTTCTGTTCTAGTAGTTACTTTTACTACATTAAATAATATGCTTATTATTGTAACAGTATTGATATCAATATTATAATAATAACATGCTTATATCTTAATTGTCTCTTTTCCTCTCCTCCCCATCTCTCCTATTCTCTCATTCTTCACCTTTTTTTTTTCTTTTGTTTTTGTTCCAGGCTCAGAAGAAGTCCATATGAGAAAATCTAACCCTGACTTAGTTCATAATTTGGGACATTTGACCAATATGGGAAAGTATATAAGTAAAGCACACAACTAGAGGGTATTCAGCCTTGGAAATAATGGGCAGAACCAGAGAGGGAAATAAAAACAGATCCGGGAGAGCCAATCAGGAAATGTGGGCCTCCCTGTACCAGCCCCTTACCTAGAACCTGAGAGGGCTAAGTTGCTGTTTACTGTTTTAGCAATAGCTGAAATTCTTACCCAGGGTTCCTGGGACTCTTAATGGAATGATAAAGTGGAAAGGACATGTCTTTGGAGTCCACAAGCCTTGATTTTGAATCTTATCTCTACCACTGTTTAGCTATGTGATCTTGGGGGTAACTTGGTTAACCTCTTTGGGTCCCAGTAAACTTATCTGTAAACAGGCAATAGTATTTTACTCAACACTACTCTTATGAGAGTTGGATGATGATGATGACAGCAATTAATATTTATCAACTACTTACTATATACCAGGGGTGATTCTTCTTATTTTTTTTCTTAAGTTTATCCATTTATTTTGAGAGAGAGAAAGTACAAGTTGGGGAGGTGCAGAAATAGAGGGTGAGAGAGAGAGAATCCCAAGCAGGCTCCACAATGACATTGCAGAGCCCAGTGTGTGGCTGGAACCCATGAACCAAACAGTGAGATAATGACCTAAGCAAATGACCTGAGTTTTTGTTTGTTTGTTTGTTTGTTTGTTTGTTTTTTTACAAATAGTTTATTGTCAAGTTGGTTTCCATATAACACCCAGTGCTCATCTCCACAAGTGCCCTCCTCCATGGCCATCTCCCCCCTCCCCCCCGACACCCATCAGTCCTCAGTTTGTTCTCAGCATTCAAGAGTCTCTCATGGTTTGCCTCTCTCCCTCTTCCCCACTATTTCCCCCCTTCTTCTCCCCCATGGTCCTCCATTAAGTTCCTCCTAATCCTCCTAAACCTGCAAACATATGGTATGTGTTCTTCTCTGCCTAACTTATTTCACTCAGCATAACACCCTCAAGGTCCATCCATGTTGCTACACATGGCCAGATTTCATTGTTTCTCATTGCCATGTAGTATTCCATCGTATAGATAAACCACATCTTCTTGATCCATTCGTCTGTTGATGGACACTTAGGCTCTTTCCATGTTTTAGCTATTGTTTAGAGTGCTGCTATGAACATTGGGGTCCATGTGCTCCTATGCATCAGCATTTCTGTATCCCTTGGGTAAATTCCTAGCAGTGCTATTGCTGGGTCATAGGGGAGTTCTCGTGTTAATTTTTTGAGGAACCTCCACACTCTTTTCCAGAGGGGCTGCACCAGTTTACATTCCCACCAACAGTGTAGGAGGGTACCCGTTTCTCCACATCCTCGCCAGCATCTAGAGTCCTCTGATGTGCTCATTTTAGCCACTCTGACTGGTGTGAGGTGGTATCTCAGTGTGGTTTTGATTTGTATTTCCCTGATGAGGAGGGAGGCTGAGCATTGTTTCATGTGTCTGTTGGCCATCTGGATGTCCTCTTTGGAGAAGTGTCTGTTCATCTCTTCTGCCCATTTCTTCACTGGGTTGTTTGTTTTTTAGGTGTGGAGTTTGGTGAGTTCCTTATAAATTTTGATATTAACCCTTTATCTGATATGGCAAATGACCTGAGGTTTAATCTACTGAGCCATCCTGGCACCCTACCAGTTGTAGTTGTAAATGTTTTATATTTATGAAGTGCCTTCTGTAACAGTACCTAGAAGAGAAAGTTATTGTTGTTATCTCATTTACAGATAAAAATGTATCAGATGCAAACAGATTAAGTAACTTGCTCAAAGCCTACAGCTGACAAATGACACTGGTAGGACTTATACTGAAGCTATCTGACTGCAGATTGTACAGTTATACTGCAACACAGTTCTAAAGTAAAGCACCTAGCATGGTATATGGCACACAGCAGTGTTCTGTACATATTTGTTTTCTTATTTTCCTTCTTAGATTGACAGATTTTGCTTTCAACCCAAAGGAATCTGTGTGACATTATACAAGGTCATACTCCTTTTTCTTTTTTTTTTTTCAGAGAAGCAAGACATTAAATACTTTGCTTTAAACTTTGAATTGCTATACAAAGTATTAGGTATTACTGTTTGAGACATTAACAATACCTTGGCTCAGAGTGAGCAGAGCAGTTATGCTTACTAAATATAGGAGTGATGGCCTATCACATCCTGCCTGCAGCAAACAAAATCAGGTATGTAGGAAGTTTGACAACATTTCCTAGGTACTCACATTCCCCATAGTGTCCAGAGGAACATGTACAAATTGAACCACAAAAATAGATCCATACCTTCTGAAGTTCCCCAAAGCAGATAGAGAGACAAGTCAATTTCTTTTTTGTTTTTTAATGTTCTGTTTATTTTTGAGAGAGAGAGAGAGAGAGAGAGAGAGAGAGCGAGCGAGCACATAAGCAGGGAAGGGACAGAGAGAGAGGGAGATACAGAATCTGAAGCAGGCTCCAGGCTCTGAGCTGGCCGTCAGCACAGAGTCCTACGAGGGACTCGAACTCACGAACTATGTGATTATGATCTGAGCCGAAGTCGGATGCTTAACCGACTGAGCCACCCAGGTGCCCCAGACAAGTCAATTTCAAGTAACAAATCTGTTTACATAAGAAATACATCTGTATTGGGGCGCCTGGGTGGCTCAGTCGGTTAAACGTCCAACTTTCGCTTAGGTCATGATCTCACGGTTCATGGGTTCGAGCCCCGCGTCGGGCTCTGTGCTGACTGCCAGCTCAGAGCCTGGAGCCTATTTCAGAGTCTGTGTCTCCCTCTCTCTCTGACCCTCCCCTGCTCACACTGTCTCTCTCTCTCTCTCTCTCTCCTAGAAATAAATAAAATAAAAAAATATTAAAAAAAAAGAAATACATCTGTATTTTTGTGGAAAACCTATGGTCCTCAGAGAAGGAGAAAAAAACAGTAAATCAAGGAAACAATGGTAGGTCTCAGTGAGAGAATTTATTTAGAAGTCAGATGAAAGAAATGTCCAAACTGATCTCCCTACTTTCATTTTTTCCCACTCTAATCACAGGAGTAGTCAGGATCTGAAACTAGGCAAAGTGAATCTGTGGCTCCTAGGAGATCAAGCAAGTACAAAATTATCACTTTTTTGGTAGTCTATATTTCTACCATTTTTGTATGTTTTAAGCTCCTTTCACACTGCTTCAGCAAAGTTTTTTCATCATCATCTTAATGTCCATCATTTGAAAAATGATACCAGTTTTTGAGAATGCTACTCTACTAGCTCTGCTTCTGATTTTAATCCATTTTTATCAGCTAGAGTGATCTATTCCAAAGTGGTAAGTCAGATCATGTCACTTCCTTAAACCTTTGTTTCCCACTGCATGTAGGATAAGTTCCAAATTCCTTACCAAGGCCTATGATGTCCTGCAGATTTTGCCTCCTGCTTACTTTTAACAGCTTTCTCTTCTACCATTCTTCTGTACACATTCTCTGCTCCAATTAAATCAATCTGTCTTTAGTTTCTGAATCAGACCATTCTGACCCAGCCCTTGTGCATCTTATTTCCTCTAACTAAAATATTGTTTCTTTGCCTAGTTAAACCTTACCTATTCTTCAAAGCTCATATCAAGTGTCACTTCTTCAAGCAAGACTTCTTTGACCACCACATACTAGATTGGAGCTCTGAGCACCATGCATATCTCTTTCTCTTGCTTTCAATAATTATAATTAATTGTTTAAGATGTTGGTTTCTTTCAATAGAATGTTAACTTCATGATGAACAAGAATCATGTCTGTCTTCCTTAAAATACAGCATCCTCAGTGTTTGCTAAGTACATATTGTTGATTTTTAGTATTTATCAAGTGAATTAAATTAAGGGATATTTAGGTTGTGGTTGTCTGTTGTGGGTATGTGCATGTGAATAGGCATGTATGCATGAGCATGTATATATGTGAGGAGGTGGCTTTTATGACTCTATGGCACAATCCTTGACCTCAAATTAGCCATCCAAATGGTTTATTTCTGATTTATGAATGTCCAAACAGCCCTTTCGTAGCCCCAATTGTATATAAATATAAAGTTGAAAATGATTGGAGGATTAATAAATTTCTTATAAAAATATATCTATATAGGTATATACTGGGTAGCAATATATGCCCAGAATTTAGCTCCCTTGTTAAAGTTTAGTTAAAGAATAGAGCAATTTGTTAGGGAGTATAGATTAGTATAGTCAATAAAAATCTTGCCAACTTTCCTATTTATAAAGTGTGTCTTTAGGCTATAACTCAGAAAAAAAAAAACTATGTAAAAACTTTTTATGTAACTATAAAAGAGAAAGTGCTCTTTTAATTGCAGATGAATTATCAGTTCCTGCCAGTTTGTTGCTTTAAAAATAATGCAATTTACTAAGCTCAGTTGGACCACAATGTCTCCTATTGAATCTTTGATTATTCTAGTTGTGGTGTTTTGTTGCTATCTGTTGAGATAATTCCTTGCACACAGAACTGGGTTGGGTAGTGGAGAACTGACTTTAATCTTATTGATGGAAAAACTGACTTGAATTAGTCTTAACATGAATCCATGTTTCCATTTTAATAGCAGATGATCATAATATCAACAAAGACCACAGATATCAGTTTGTTTTGACTTATCTCTAATTGCTTCCCTGAGTATAAAAATGTTGGTAGCTTAACTCTAAGGCTATTCATTCCTATTGTGAAAAAGGAACTTCTAAAATAACACCATTTGTCAATGAGGGAATATGATAAGACTAACACGGTGGAGATTATGATGACCTGGGTCATTTTGAAATGTCTTGTGGCACTTTAAGTATCTATCTGGAAAAGGAGCCTGGTGATGAAGGTTTAAATCAGAAGGACTCTGGGTTGAATGAGACTGACAATTACCCAGCCTGTATGGCATGTCTAAAAGGACTAACTTTAATGTATTTGGCACATAATCTATAACATTTATTTTGATGTGTAAACATACCTGATAAGGGAGAAAAATCCATCAACTCTTTTTCTATTAAGATGTCAAATAAATGATTTGACTGATTTTTAAATAGTTTTATTGAAATAGAATTTATATACTATATATTTCATTTATTTAAAGCATGTAATTTGATAGTATTTAGTATATTCAGAGTTGTGCTACTATTAACCCTGTCTTATCCCCTGAAACTGCTAACCTGCTTTATGTGTCTATGAATTTGCCTATTCTGGATATTTTATATAAATGGAATTATTCACTGTGTGGTTTCCTGTGACTGGCTTCTTTCACTTAGCAGAATATTTCCAACATTCATCTATATTGTAGGACATTATCATTATTTCATTCCTTTTCATTGCCCAATAAGATTCCATTGTATACCACATTTAATTTATCCATTTCTCGGTTGATGAACATTTGAATTGTTTTTACTTTTTGGTTATTATGAATAATGATGCTATAAACATTCTTGTATATTATTCCGTGTGGATGTACATTTTCAATTGTTTTAAGAATATACTTAGAAATAAATTTGCTGGGTAATATGGTGATTCTATGTGTAACCTTTAAAGGAACTGCCAAACTCTTTTCCAAAGCAGCTGCACCATGTTACATTATAACCACCAGTGTACAAAGTCTTCAATTTTTCTACATTCTCACCAAAACTTGTTATTACGTCTCTTTTCTGTCTCTTTTTTATATAGTTTATTGTCAAATTGGTTACCATAAAACACCCAGTGTTCATCCCAGCAAGTGCCCTCCTCAATGCCCATCACCCGTTTTCCCCCCTCCCTCACCTCAGTTTGTTCTCATCATTTAAGGGTCTCTTATGGTTTGCCTCCCTCCCTCTCCATAACTATTTCTTTCACCTTCCCCTTTCACATGGTCTTCTGTTAAGTTTCTCCTGATCGACATATGAGTGAGAACATATGGTATCTGTCTTTCTCTGCCTGACTTATTTTTCTTAGCATAATGCCCTAGGTTTCATCCATGTTGCTATAAATGGCCAGATTGCATTCTTTCCCATTGCCATGTAGTATTCCATTGTATATATAAACCACATCTTCTTGATCCATTTGTCAGTTGATGGACATTTAGTCTCTTTCCATGTTTTGGCTATTGTTGAAAGTGCTGCTATGAACATTGGGGTACATGTGCCCCTATGCATCAGCCCTCCTATATCTTTGGGTAAATTCCTAGCAGTACTATTGCTGGGTCATAGAGGAGTTCTATTGTTAATTTTGTGAGGAAACTCCACATACTTTTCCAGAAGGGCTACCCCAGTTTCCATTCCCACCAACAGTGTAGGAGGGTGTCTGTTTCTCCACGTCCTTGCCAGCATCTATAGTCTCTTGATTTGTTCATTTTAGACCCTCTGACCAGTGTGAGGTGGTATCTCTGTGTATTTGTATTTCCCTAAGGATGAGTAGCAATAAGCATCATTTCATGTGTCTGTTGAACATCTGGATGTCCTCTTTGGAGAAGTGTCTATTCATGTCTGGATTTGTTAGTTTTCCGATGTGGAGTTTGGTGGGTTCCTTATAGATTTTGGATACTAGCTCTTTATCCAGTATGTCATTTGCAACTATCTTTTCCCATTCCTTCGGTTGCCTATTAGTTTTATGGATTGTTTCCTTTGCCGTGCAGAAGCTTTTTATCTTAATGAGGTCCCAATAGTTCATTTTTGCTCTTGATACCCTTGCCTTTGGGGATGTGTCAAGTAAGAACTTGCTGCAGCTGAGGTCAAAAAGGTTGTTTCCATCGTTCTCCTCTAGGGTTTTGATGGTTTCCTGCCTCACCTTCAGGTCCTTCATCCATTTTGAGTTCATTTTTGTGTATGGTGTAAGAAAGTGGTCTAGTTTCTTTCTTCTGCATGTTGATGTACAGTTCTCCCAGCATCATCTGTTAAAGAGACTGTCTTTTATCCATCAGATACTCTTTCCTGCTTTGTCAAAGATTAGCTGGCCATACATTTGTGGGTCTAGTTCTGGGTTCTCTATTCTATTGCATTGGTCTATGTCTCTGTTTTTGTGCCAATACCATACTGCCTTGATGATTACAGTTTTGTAGTAGAGGCTAAAGTCTGGGATGGTGATGCCTGCTGTTTTGGTTTTCTTCTTCAATAATACTTTGTCTATTTGGAGTCTTTTGTGGTACCATAAAAATTTTAGGATAGTTTGTTCTAGCTTTGAGAAGAATGCTGGTGCCATTTTGATTGGGATTGCATTGAATTTGTAGATTCCTTTGGATAGTAATGACATTTTAAGAATATTTATTCTTCTGGTTCATGAGCATGGAATGATTTTTCATTTATTTGTGTATTCTTCAATTTCCTTCATAAGTTTTTTACAGTTTTCATCATACAGATCTTTTACAGCTTTGGTTATGTTTATTCCTAAGTATTTCATGGATTTTGGTGTAATTGTGAATAGGATCAGTTTATTGATTTCTCTTTCTGTTGTTTCATTATTGCTGTATAAAAATGCAACCGATTTCTGTATGTTGATTTTTACCCTGCAATTTTGCTGAATTGATGGATCAGTTGTAGCAGACTTTTGGTTCCTTCTCTCAGGGTTTCCATGTAGCGTATCATGTCGTCTGTGAGAAGTTAACATTTGACTTCATCTTTGCCAATTCTGATGTCTTTTATTTCCTTTTGTTGTCTGATTGCTGATGCTAGGACTTCAACAATATGTTAAACAACAGTGGTGAGAGTGGACATCCTTATCGTGTTCCTGATCTCAGGAGGATACCTCTCAGGTTTTCCCCATTGAGGATGATATTAGATGTGGGCTTTTCATAAATGGCTTTAAAAAAATTTTTTAAAATGTTTTATTTATTTCTGAGAGAGACAGAGACAGAGACAGCGTGAGCAGGGAGAGTCAGAGAGAAGGAGACACAGAATCTGAAATAGGCTCCAGACTCTGAGCTGGCTGTCAGCGCAGAGCCTGACATGGGGCTCGAACCCACGAACTGTGAGTTCATGACCTAAGCCGAGGTCAGACACTTAACCGACTGAGCCGCCCGAGCGCCCCTCATAAATGGCTTTTATGATGTTTAAGTAAGTTTCTTCTATCCCGACTTTCTCAGGGGGTTTTATTAAGAAAGGATGCTGTATTTTGTCAAATACTTTTTCTACATCTACTGACAGGATCATATGGTTTTTATCTTTCTTTTGTTGATGTGATGTATCACATTTATTGATTTGTGAATATTGACCAGCACTGCAACCCAGGAATGAATCCCACTTGATCATGGTGAATAATTAATTTTATATGCTGTTGAATTCAACTTGCTTGTATCTTGTTGAGAATTTTTGCATCCATATTCCTTGGTGATACGGGCCTGTAGTACTCTTTTATTTTTTTTCCTTTTGCTAGATCTCTGTCTTGTTTGGAATCAAAATGATGCTGGTTTCATAGAATGAGTCTGGAAGATTTCCTTCAATTTCTATTTTTTGGAAGAGCTTGAGAAGAATGGGTATTAACTCTGATTTAAATGTCTGGTAGAATTCCCCAGGGAAGCCATCTGTTCCAGGTCTCTTTTTTGTTTTTAGATTTTTGATAACTGTTTCAATTTCTTCATTAGTTATGGGTCTGTTCAGATTTTCTATCTCTTCCCATGTGAGTTTTGGTAGTGCATATATGTTTAGGAATTTATCCATTTCTTCTAGGTTGTCCAATTTGTTGGCATATAATTTTTCATAGTATTCCATGATAACTGCTTGTATTTATGATGGATTGTTATAATAAATCCATTTTCATTCGTGAATTTATCTATTTGGGTCTGTCTCTTTTCTTTTTGAGAAGCCCGACCAGAGGTTTATCAATTTTGATTATTCAGAACACCAACTCTTAGTTTCATTGATTTGCTCAACTGTTTTTTTTCGATTCCATATTGTATATTTCTGCCCTGATCTTTTTTTATAAGTTTTTTATTGTTTTATTTATTTCTGAGAGAGAGAGAATTAGCATGAGCAGGGGAGGATCAGAGAGAGAGGGAGACACAGAATCCGAAACAGGCTCCAGGCTCTGAGCTAGCTGTCAGCACAGAGCCCGATGCGGGGCTCGAACCTACGAACCATGAGATCATGACCTGAGCTGAAGTTGGACGCTCAGCCGACTGAGCCACCTAGACGTCCCTGCCCTGATCTTTTTTATTTGTCTTCTTCTACTAGGTTTGGAGTGTTCTTGATGCTCTGCTTCTACTTCCTTTAGGTGCACTGTTAGATTTTCTATTTGAGCTTTTTCTAGTTTCTTAAAATAGGCCTGGATTGCAATGTATTCTCCTCTTAGGACTGCCTTTGCTGCATCCCAAAGATCTTGGATTGCTGTTTTGTCATTTTAATTTGTTTCCATATATTATTAAATTGCTTCTCTAATAGCCTGGTTGACCCATTTGTTCTTTACTAGGGTGTTCTTCAACCTCCATGTTTTTGGAGGTTTTCCAGACTTTTTCTTGTGATTGATTTCAAGTTTCATAGCATTGTGATCTGAAAGTGCATGGTATGATCTCAATTCTTTTATATTTATTGAGTGCTGCTTTGTGACCCAGTATGTCATCTATCTTGGAGAAGGTACCATGGGCACTCGAGAGGAAAGTGAATTCCACAGCTTTGGGATGTAGAGTTCTAAATATGTCTGTCATCTCCATCTGGTCCAATGTGTCTTTCAGGGCCATTGTTTCTGTAGTGCTTTTCTTATGCAGTTGATCTGTGAGTGGAGTATTAAAGTTCCTTGCAATTAGCACATTCTTATCAGTAAGATTGCTTATGTTTATGACTAATTGTTTTATATTTTTGGGTGTTCTGAATTCGGTGCATAGACATTTATAATTGTTAGCTCTTCCTAATGGATAGACCCTGTAATTATTATATAATGTCCTTCTTCATCTCTTTTTTACTGCATTTACCTTAAAGTCTAGTTTGTCTGATATAAGTATGGCTACTCCAGCTTTCTTTTGACTTCCAGTAGCATGATAGATAGTTCTCCATCCCCTCACTTTCAATCTGAAAGTGTCCTCAGGTCTAAAATGAGTCTCATGGGCGAGAAGAAGGGGAAAAATAGGGGGGAGAGGGAGGGAGGCAAACCATGAGAGACTCTTGAATACTGAGAACAAACTGAGGGCTGATGGGGGTGGAGGAGAGGGGAAGGGGGGTGATGGGCATGGGGGAGGGCACTTGTGGGGATGAGCACTAGGTGTTATATGGAAACCTACTTGACAATAAACTATTAAACATTTTAAAATAAAATAAATAAAATGAGTCTCTTGTAGACAGCAAATAGATGGGTCTTTTCTTTTTATCCATTCTCATACCCTATATCTTTTAATTGGAGAATTTAGTCCTATACATTCAGCATTATTATTGAAATATATGGATTTAGAGTCATTGTGTTCTCTGTAGGTTTCATGCTTGTAGTGATGTCTCTGGTAGCTTGTGTTCCTTGCAACATTTCCCTCATTGAGTCCTCCTTAGAATCTCTTGTAGGGCTGGTTTACTGGTGATGAATTCCTTCAGTTTTTGTTTGTTTAGGATACCTTCATCTCTCTTTTATTCTGAATGATAGGCTTGCTTGATAAAGGATTCTTGGCTGCATATTTTTTCTGTTCACATCGAAGATTTCCTGCTATTCTTTTCTGGCCTGCCAGATTTCAGTAGATAGGTCTGCTTCTACCCTAATGTGTCTACCTTTGCATGTTAAGGTCCATTTATCCCTAGCTCCTTTCAGAATTCTCTCTTTTTCCTTACATTTTGCCAGTTTGACTATGCTATGTCATGCAGAAGATCGATTCAAATTACGTCTGTGGGAATCTTTTGTGCCTTTTGGATATCAGTGTCTGTTTCCTTCCCCAGGATGGAAAAGTTCTCAGCTATAATTTGTTCAAGTAACTCTTCATCCCCTTTCTCTCTTTTCTTCTTCTGGAATTCCTATGATATGGATATTGTTCCATTTGATGGCATCACTCAGTTCTCAAATTCTCCCTTTGCACTCCTCGATTAATTTATCTCCATTTTTCTTCACTCTACTTCTTCCATAATTGTATCTTCTAATTCAAGTATTGTCCTGTCTCTTCAATCTGTGCTGTGGCCACCTCCATTTTATTATGCACCTCATTTATAGCATTTTAAAATTCATCATAGCTATTTTGAAGATCCATGATCTTTGTAGTATTGGAGCCTCTGCTGTCCTCTATGCCTTTTTCAAGTCCAGTGATTAATTTTCTGACAATTATTCGAAATTCTTGTTCATTTTTGTTGCTTATATCTGTTTTGATAATTTCTTTAGCTGTCAGTTCTTCCTGGAATTTCTCTTGTGGAGAATTCTTCCATTTCATCATTTTGTCTAGTTTTCTGTCTCTTATAAGTTTTAAAAGCTTGTTATTTGCTCTGCAACTCTGAGTACTGCTATTTTAAAGGAGCCCCATACGCTTTTCAGGTCCTGGCTGTTCAGGTTTTTTTTTTTTTTTCCTTAAGGGTGTCACCTGCTCAGTTGTTGTGACTTTGGTTATTTTATTTCACTACTTATAGTGAGGTTTTGGACTCTCCACCATGTGTGTTATGGTTTGTTCCTTGATGTAGCCCTGGAAAGGACAACAGATAGACAAACAGGGAATGAGAACATGCAAATGCACAAAGAAATCAAACAAGTAAGCAAACAAACAAACAAAAAAAAAACAAACAAAGACAATCTATAAACATAAAACCAGAAACAAATAAAGAGCTACAGATAAAGAGCAGGGTGGAGGCAGTGCTGATGGAAGAGCATATACAAAGAGAGAAATGACAGGGATGGGGAGAAAGAGAAAATGAACATTGACCAGGCAGAAATACTAAAAGACTTAATTCAGAAAGAAAGAAAGAGAATAAGGAAGGAGGTGAGGAGAAAGAAATGAAGATTGTGTCACCCAGAGAAACTATATGGGCTGATTATTCCAGAAAGAGACAAAGGAAAAGAAAAAAGGAGATGTAGAACATGCATCAAGAGCATAGATCAAATATGTATGTTTAAGCAAACCAGTAACCAGACAAGAGGAGGGTGGAGATAAGAAGGAGAAAAGGGAAAATTTATCTGTATAATAAGAATTGATCTACAGTTAATTCAGGCTAAGCAGCAGTGCTGGTCTGGAGGAGAAGGCTGACTGTTTCTGAAGCATCTATCCAGCTCCTGTAGATAAGCAGCTACCCAGCACGGATGGGCATGATTTGGCAGGGGCGGGTCCTACCTCCTCTCTGGGCCCCCCTGGACCAATCCGTGAGGCCTGGCCTTGGTGATTGTGGAGAGAAAAATGGCAACCCGCCAGTCCCTTCTTCATGGACCAGATGCCCCAAATCATTCCTTTGGATCTGTCTTCACTTTGTTGTGAGTGCAGATGAGGTGGGCCATCTCATATGCCCCACACCCAGCTGTGTTCCAAGCTCCCACTCTGTGTGCTTTAATGATGCTGCCCAAAATGTAATCCCATGAGTCGCAACACTTCAGGGGAGGGGACAGTTTCCTCCTGCTGCCAAATGAGCCCAAACCCAGAAGTACCACCAAACCCAGAAGGGATTCACCTCATCCTCAGGCATGGGAACAGGGAAACCAGCCCCAGTTCAAAGAAAGTCCCACAGTTAGAGATGGGGTCTCCCTCCAAAAGCCCTGCAGTTAGATATAGGATGATAGGATCCCTCTTCCTACTTGTCCAAGGTTTTTCTCTTGTCCAGATACAGTCCTACATTTCCCCAACAGCTCTTTCTCTTCCCTTTGTCTTTCTGTGTCCTGGCCTGTTTTTATCTCCGCCAGTTCATAATCACGAACCTATGAGGCTGTCTTCCTAGTAGACTCTGACTCCTTTCCTCCCAGACTCTTGGGGTTCAGAGTCCTTTGGCTTCAGCCCTTCTTTGTTTGAGGGATGCAGGCAGGAAGTCCTTAATTTACTATTGATGTGACCTTGTGTAAGTCACATGTATCACTTTCCTGAATAGTAAAATGGGATAATAACTCCTCTAAGGTCATTGATTGGATAAAATAACATACAGCAATTTAGTGCATCATTTGCACACACAAATGCTCAATACATTAGAAGTATTATTATAATAAAATACAGATTTTCCTTGACGTACAGGGGATGATATATCAATTAACCTATTATAAGTTGCAAAAAATCATAAGCTGAAAATGCATTTAATATACCTAACCTACCAAACATCATAGCTTAGCCTAGCCTACCTTAAACATGCCTAGAACACTTACATTGGCCTAAAGTTGGGCAAAATTATCTAAAACAAAGCCTGTTTTATAACAAGGTATTGAATATATTATGTACTTCAGTGAAAAACAAAATGGTTGGATAGGAAGTGTATCTGTTGTTTACCCTGATGTTTGTGTGACTGACTGGGAGACAGAAATAGGAAAGGTACAATCATGGATAGGATGAATTGTAGGTGAAGGAGAGCATGGCAGACTTCTAATATCTCGCTGGCAAGGTTGGGTTGATAACTGAGTGAATACAGCAGAAAGACATTAATCAGAGATGAACCAATATTCTTATTGAAGCCACCGGGAATAACATAAATTTTAAACCAGGAGACAGGACAGGAGAGCTAGAATGTGCCTGTGGTTTAGGAAGATTTGAATAATAAGCCACATTTTGAAAGTCTAGAGCCTATATAATCTTAGCTAGAAATTAGACAAATTAAATTTATGTAAAACAAAGGATTTTGTGGAGTTCATTATGGTCTTTTCAGAGTCAGTTTGGGGTCTCCCAAAAGCAGACCCAAAGACAAAGATTTGAATGTAGATAATTTATTTGGGAAGTGCTTCCAGAAAGTACTGAAAAGCAATGGGAAAGTCATATTGGAAGGGAAGAAAAGCAAATAAAGAATGTGTTAATGTGCAGTTTGCCACTCAATTTTATTGGAATACATCAACGCGTGAGGAAGTTGCAGTGTTTATGCACTAACTCCCTTTACTGAAAGTAACTTGTGGGGTGTTAGCAACTTGAAACTTTCAATCTGCCTCCTTTGCTGTTCAACTTACTTTTGCAGATAGAGAAGCCCACCTGGTAGAGAAACATAGGAAGTCTTCTGCAAATGATTTTTGGGGTAGGCTAAGAGGATATGGGTAGGGTAACAACAGTGTCCACTATAGCAGGGGGAACCACATATCTTGGATTTGAATAATCATATATTTGAAAATAGATATTCTATTTCAAACAAATGGGTAACTTGAAAAAAAAAAACCACTGAAGGCTGCCATTTATTTGTATTAATGGAACTTTTGATATGATATTATCTACACTGATCTTCTTTTATCCATTGAAAATGGATAACAACTAAGTGACTGTCTTCATGAATTTAATATTCTAGCAGTCAAGAAATCATCAGAAACAACCAAGCTAATAAATGCAGATGATTCATTAAGTTTTAACTCATTGAAGTATAAATATGAAATAGTATTATTTTTCTCAATGATTGCTATTTGTTGTCCTCTACTGTATTTACCTTTTTCCATGGGGAGATGGTGACAATGATAATTACTTCAGTCTGATTATATAACTTTTCAGCTGTTTTCAGAGTTTCATTCTGATTTTAAAGCCTTTGTTTTTGTTCTAACCTCTTATCTGATTCAATTAGTGTCTCTTCCTTTTTCTTTAAAAAGATGAGATATTCCAGTGGCTAGGGGGTTGAAGGGTACATGGCAGATTTTTACACATCAGCCATGTGTGTTCTCCTTTGGTGTTGCATTGGGAGACAAATGTCTACGGAAGAGGAAGAGGAAAAAATATGCTTGTGATTTCCTGTGTCTTTTCCTTGGTTGGACATAATTTCACTTCTAGCCATCTATAAGCCCTGTATAAATAGTTAGTTGTTATAACAGGCTTGATGATGAGATTATATCCCCAGCATTTCCTCTGGGCAATGAAGTCCTTTTCAAAATTTGACTAAATCTTCCCTCAGAACTTTAGCTAGTGGCATCATACCACTTTTCTTACCCCATGCTGTAAAGCCTATGACAAGAATCATCTATTTACCCGGTGCAAATTGAATCTTTGGTAATATCCCAAATCCATTCCATACTTCTTGGGACCCAGAAATTTAGTATGTGATAGGGATTGGTAGGGATTAGTACTGACATCTTGTCATCTGAAATTTCCAACACACCATCTTTCCTCAAAGTTCTTTGTCAGAGTTCCACTGGTATTGGAGAAGTCCAGCATGTCAACTGGGAAAGGAAAGCCCATCTTTGTTATCAGAAGGTGACCTCCTCTTTCTTAGGCTTCTTTGTTTATTGATGGAGAGAAGGTGGGATGATTAAAAAATAGCTGCATTGGGTAGTGAACAGGTGGCCTCAGACCCCAAACTCTGCATGTATTCTGAATTTAGGATATCAGGTGGATATAAATTCTGAGGTCAGTTCTGAGAATAGATGATCTCACTTGACACTTGATATCCTGTTACTCTCAAATTCTGGGTATGGTTCTGGACCTTTTGGGACAAACCAATTATTCAAGAAACAAATCTTTATATGGAATTCTGGATCTTTAAAATGTTATCCAGGGGGTGGTCTTTCTTTTCCACTCAGATTTGCTTCCACTCATTATTTTAGGGATCACTGTGGTTTCATTCTTATTGTCCCCTTTGCCATTTTTATATCTTGGGTTTATGATAAACCTGGTATGCCACTGTGGTGCTTATATTCTGATTGTTAGAGGATCCCAGATGCATACTCATATGCTTAACCAATTTACTGAAAAGTCTTAACTCAAGGAGAATAAACACTTAAAAATGTTTGTTTTTCACCTCCAAATGCCTACTAATGGTGTTTTAGTTAACCCCTTTCCCTACTATGCGGAGAGAGACCTTAAAAATATTTTGGTCCAATTTGAAACTTTTTACACTTATTTTTGGCTTTGGGGCAGTTTCATTCCAGTTTCTTAAAGTTGAGTATTGTTAATTTTAAAACATCAGCGTCAAAGTTGAGTAAAAACCCTTCTTGTGATATAGATAAACAAAATATAAGTGCTGATCAGTCTTTTTTATTTAACTTTTTAAAAATGTTTTTATTTCTGAGAGAGAGAGAGAGACAGCATGAACAGGGGAGGGTCAGAGAGAGGAGACACAGAATCTGAAGCAGGCTTCAGGCTCTGAGCTAGCTATCAGCACAGAGCCCGACGTGGGGCTTGAACCCACCAACCATGAGATCATGACCTGAGCTGAAGTCAGACGCTTAGCCGACTGAGCCACACAGGCGCCCCTAAGTGCTGATCAGTCTATGAATACAACAGCAGGGAGGTGAGCCAGAGAATGACAGAGTGAGCTTTAAGATTAGGCAGTTGGGAAAAGTGTTTTTGTGTTACTGAAGAACATAGAATGTTAAGGAACTAACTGTGTGAAGACTAGGGTGAAGTATCCTAGGAGGAAGGCAAAATGTAAAGACCAAAAGAAGGAAATGACCTTGACACATTCCAGGGACACATAAAATATTCATAGTGGCTGGAGCATAGCCAACAAGGAGGAAAGTACTATGATTTAAGATCAAAGAGGCAGCCAGGGCCCCACCTTTAGGCCCTCAATGGCCTAATGGAAGGAGTTCAGATTTTACTCCAAATCTAATGGGAAGACATTATAAAGTTTTTAGCAGGGAACTTTGACATGATTCAACTATGTACCTTCAGGTTTTCTTCCATCTGCATAAAAATAAAACCAGAAGTCAATAGAATGTCATTGTTTCTGTAATGTGTCCTTTAAACATTTTTTTAAATGTTTATTTACTTTTGAGAGAGAGGGAGACAGACCTTGAGTGAGGAGGGGAAGAGAGAGAGGGAGTCACAGAATCTGAAGCAGGTTCTAGGCCTTGAACTGTCAGCGCAGAGCCCAATACAGGGCTTGAACTCATGAACCATGAGATCATACCTCAGCTGCAATCCGATACTTAACCAACTGAGCCACCCAGGAGCCTCTGCAATGTGTCCTTGAGATATGTGAATTTTTAGGTGCTATTTTGTTGAGGCCAAGATCTGTGATTCAATTTTTTATTTTTATTTTTTTTTTTACTTTTCAGCTGCTGAAGAAAGTGAACAATGAAGCCACCATTTCTTTTGGCCCTTGTGGTCTGTTCTGTGGTCAGCACAAATGTGAGGATGGTATCAAAGAGAAATTCTGGTAAGTTGCTGGCAAATTCTACTTGGTCAAAAATGTGTAGTTTTCGTGACATCTGGAAAGCATTTGAGTCTTTAACTATGAGTATCTTGAAACAGAAATGCTTGAATTCCAGCTTCCAATTATGTTGGAAGGTAGCCAAGATAAGAATGAGATTTTAGCCTACCACTGAGAAAATGTTGGGGACTAATGGAATTTTGTTCAACTTCAATGGTAGTGTACTCTCAGTGGACAATGATATGTTAAGGGCCTACTTAGGGTTGGTTACATTTGCTAGTGACTATACACCTGGGAACAAACATTTGTAAATGAAAAGACAGGGAACTTTTAAAAATATATATCCTTTACCACTTAGTTGAGTGTGCAACACTACTGTGTAAATTAAAGATTTTGACCAATAGCTTTATTTTTGTTACATTTTCATATTTTTACTGAATCTCTAACAGGCAGAGGTTTAAAGCCTCCAAGTTCAGAAATATTAGCTAATTTCCTGAAGAGGAATTTCTTGAAAAGAAATATTTATTCATAGAACATGGTGGTCTGGCAGGCAGCCATAACTGTACTGAAAGATCAATTGTAGCCAGTAGATATCACAATCAAAGCTTAAACATTGTTTAATAACACTTGAATATATATGTCTTTCAGTTTTGATTATATAGTCTAGCTATAAGTACAAATCATGCATGAGATTTTAAGAATTGATTTTCTGTCTACAATCATTCCAGTAAGACATTGAAGAATGTATTACATGGAAACAAAAGACTATGAAGGGGCTTTCTGCTGGCTTCTAATTCGGTTATTTTCTAGAATTAAATGTATGCTCTTTCTCATTAAGTATAAAACCCAGGCAATAAAGTACATGCCTATTTTTGAAAGTAATAAATACTGGCTAGTGCTTGGAATTTGGTTAATATTTGTTTTCTGAGGCAAGAATACCTGTTAATTGAAATATTTAAAGAATGGTATTTTTCTTCAATTGATAGCATATTAATAAGTCTTTCACATTAATGGGTCACAGATTGTAAAATAGAGAAACACTACTGAAATCTAAAGGATTCTGGAATGGTAAGGGTAGGACAATATAATGGCTTTTTCTCACCTTAAGACTTATATATTTAACAAATTTTTGCATACTGTAACTCTCCAGCTGTGTTTAACATTTTACTTATAATATCTCTACCTTGGTATATTTTACATGGCTCTCTTACCTTGCCTTAATCTTGAATTCACATTTTAACTTTCAGTCTTGGTTCAAATTGATTATTGCTAAAATAAAATACTCTAAGATATTACTTACTAGCAAATGTAACCTGTTGGACCATATCTCGTTTTCCTCACTTGGTTATGTCATAATATCTGTATCAGAGTCTGAAAGCAAAGAAAGGGAATTGAGAGTTTAAAAAGGCATATATATTATGGAAGTTTAATTCAAGTAAAATCCAAACTAAGTAACAAAAGCAAGTTGCTCTGTGTGTATGTATTCTGTCTTCTTTCCTGGGTTTGCTTATTATATTTATGAGAAGAGAGGATGTTAACAATGTATATACATAGAGGAAGTTATCATTGACACATAGATGCCCTTTAAGATCAACATTTTAATGCTTTGTTCCTTTACTCTTTACTTAGCAAGTATGAGGCCATTTGTGGCTTATGAGAGGTTCTTAGTTTTGTCTTCTTAGTGTGGCCAAGTGGTATCATATTTGCAGTGACCGTTATTGAAGAAACATAACCCAAAAAGCTATTCCTCTTAGAATGCATTTGAATAATTTCAGTCTCTCCTCCCCTATATGTTTACCTTCAGCTACCTCATGAGACAATAGCAAGTGTAATTTTGGAACAAAACTTTTCCTACAGATCTGGGCAGTGGACATGGTTTGAATGTAGTTAGTCTTTTTTTCTGATAAAATAAAAGCCTTCTTGCTTTTATGGTGTATATGGAGTAGGCAGGAAAGACAAAAATCAAGCATGGGATAAATAAAAGACATCCTAGGTTGCCCAAAGGTGATGAGAATAGGTACTTTGGAGCAGTTCTTTTCACTCTTCCTTTCTATTTAGGTACCTCATAACATTCTTCCCAGCCCCTACACTCATGATAATATTACTATTTTATGTAAAAAAAGAATTATTTGCACTTTCATTATGATGGTCCTATTTGCCCTTATTTTTTGAAGAATATTAAAGATTGCTTTGACAAATCTGTAGTATAAAATTTTGTTTCACACAATCTGTGAAGTCCTTTGGCCTTTGCCAATTAAAGAGATCTGGATTTAAACTTGCATATTTCTTCTTGGAATTACCAGTGGAACTCAGAACATTCATTTTTGTCCCCTACTTCCTTTTTCTCAAGTGAAAAATGAATGATTCTGCCTTTCACTCATTAACATTAATAACTATTTAGTGTGAGATGTGAAACCAATTATAACGATTTTTCTGCCATTTATTATAGACAGGGATCTCTTTTGCTAACATCTCTTCAACTACTAATGCCAAAGGTTCTTTTATACACGAGACACAAGACCAAGGGATGGAAGCTTGCTTTTCTGTACTTGTCAATCAGGAAAACAATAAAAGAGTTAACTTTTTAAAAAAAATTAATTTGGGCACATATTGAAATGAACCTCCTAGTCTCTGGTAATATGCAGTTTTTAAAAGCTGCAGGAAAGGTTATGTTTCTAAGTAATATCCATCCACACTGGACAAGCCCAAATATCAACCCTGCACAGGGAAACAGAAAAAATGGCTCTGAGGTTGCATTAGAACATACTAAAATGCATAGCATCTAATTTTAAGGGCTGTACTTGATTGATCAAGTGTGAGCTTATCATCTTCACAGAATGCTCATGAGGTCTTTCAGCAATGGCATTCACTAAATTTGAAACTAGATAAGATCATTTAGAAAGTGTACTCTATTAAAAATAGGTTTGCTTTACTTAAAAGTGTCATTCTTTATGGCAGAGAATTGGCTAATATCTTGACAAAGTCTAATGCAGAAATGCCCAGTAGAGAACACATGTATCTAAAACTAATTTTAATAGGATGGGTGGAGACAAAGCTCCCTCAGGAAGAAAACACCCAAGGACTTCTATATAGTTATCTCTTTTTACCTCAAAAACTATGTCCCCAGAATATATATGGTTTTTATTGGGGTGGGGCATTAAACTGTCCTCTTTGCTTTTCTCTGACTTTTGCTGCTATTGCTACTACAGGAAAATGTGAGTTGTGTTAGGCAGTTGTTGGCATTAGGCTCCCCAGCCTGGATCTTTATATCAGGAAAGAAAGGAATAGGGTGACCAATTTGATGAGAAGGTATTTTTAATTTTAAATCCAAAATTGGGTCATTGTGCAATCAGTACATTTGGAGGATGACTACAACAAAGCAACTTCTCAGTGATCTGGTGTCTGGAGGAAAATTGCAGAACTACCAAAATATCTTAATCAACTAGGAAATTGTAGTCCCTACAGGTAAGGAGGCTGTGAAGTCTTGCTGGTACATAGTGGGTACTTATAGATACATTTTGGATTGACTTGAACATCCAATTCCATGTAATAAGATAATGGTTTTACATGGGACTTTGGCTTGTAGGTTTATAGAATTATAAAGTTTTATGATTTTTGATGAGAGAGTAGTAGTTTGTATTCCTTAAAAATTCTTTGGTTTTAGAATTTCTAGTTACATGATTGAGGAAGATTTTTTTTTCAATTAATGTTATTTATTGAGATCCTCTTTTCCAACCTAACATCACACAGAAATGTAATTTTGCACAAATATTAAAGCAACACATTTCCCCCTAATTATACAATTCTTAGTGCAATTCATGTATTGCTGCCTAGCATTATCATTCTAAGTTATAGATCCTGGAACCTTGAACTCTCCCCAGACTGCTCTTTTTCCTTTTGCAACATAGTAAAACAGTGACCAATTAAAGAAAGATCATAAATCCTTTACTTATTCTATATCAAATATTTCTTAATTCTTTATTGCTGCTATCTAATTCAAGTTCTTTTCGTGTCTGATGTCATGGTGAGGGTGTTATTTACAAAGGCAAGGTAATATATAAACTTCATTTTGGTGTTTTAAAGTAGATAATGTGGGGCCACTGAATTTTTGAACAAGAAAATATTCGCTAAATTTTGTAATTTTAGATAGTATAAAAATCGACAATATTTGCCTCGATTGAGGAAGATCTTAAGGCAGAAATAGAGGTTATATGAGTTTTCATTTCCACCAAAAGCTATATAGAGTATTTCAAACAACTTCCAAGTGTAAACAAAATAACTTTCCTTGTGAAGTTGATTGTTACATAATTAAAAATAAAATGAAATATCATGCTTTGAATTCTTCAAAAGGAGACAAAATTTTTATTTTAAAATCGTTCATTTGGTTAAGCATCAGACTTCGGCTCAGGTCATGATCTCATGGTTTGTGAGTTTGAGCCCTGCATTGGGCTCTGTGCTGACAGCTCAGAGCCTGGAGCCTGCTTCAGATTCTGTTCCCCTCTCTCTCTTTCCCTCCCCTACTCATGCTCTGTCTCTCTCTCAAAAACAAATAAACATTAAAAAACTAAAATAAATAAAAAACAAAAAATAGTGATTAGAAGTAATGCTGATCTGTGTAGATTCACATTGTACCTGTAGCTGTGGAGTGCTAGAGTACAAGATTAGAAGTTAAAAGATAACAAGGTGTTAGTGAAACCTCATCTTCTAAATTTATCCTAATGAACTAAAATCAATGAGAAAAATATCTCCCATGATCTCTTCTGTACCTGACACAGATGTTCTGAGATTTGATACTTTTATCTCTTTAGTTAGGGTGACTTCCATGGAGGAAACTGGATCTTGGAAGAAAGGAAAAGTGGTACTGGAAGGATTGGCTTAGTTACTGGAGCTGGTATAGGAGTGGTATTAGTGTTGGGAGTATGGAACAAAGTTTATATCAAGTAAGGAGTGGTCAGGGATGAGAGCAATCAGTCAGAAAGAATGTATGGCCAGGATGGAGCCGAATGAAACACACATATTAAAGACGTTGAAGGGCAAATAATTTTAGGATTTTCAGTCATTGAATTTTATGTGGTCGAAGACATAGTCAGTCATGAAATACTTACTAAACTCTTAGTATATGTGCAAAATTACACTAATCTTGTGTGGGGCAAGAGGGTAGGGAAAATAAAGCAAAACTCCCTTGTTCAATAATATTTACTTTCATTGGGATAAATGAATGGTTAAGCAAATTGTGCTAACCTGAGAGAGTGTTATACAGCTATTAAAATGACCAGTATTTAGACTATATTCACATATAGAAATGTGATTATAAATAATATTAAGCAAAAAGAAACCCAGTACACAATGATGTTAAAATATGCATTTACACTAATCAAAAATTGAAAAGAATTTGGAATGATGTTTAGCATTTATAAATATATTTGTAAATGGTTTTTCCTACAAGTCTTTTAAATGCATAATAAAAATAAGAGATCTAATTAATTGGAAGGAAATACTCTTACTCGGGATTCTTCACACATGAAACTTGGAGTAACACAAGAGAATTTGATTCAGTATTAAACTTACACAGCAACGCTTCCAAAGATAGGGGAGTCATAGAAGGACAGGATATATTGGACATTCTGTAGAAGATGAGAGGCTTGAGGCAGGCTCTGACAGCAGGTAGGACCAATAGTTAGCTGGAATAAGGCAGGAGCACATTCAAGGAAAGGAGCATATTGAGTGAAACAGATAGAAGATGGCAATGGGTATGGCACATACATGTGGGGAGAAGTGTAAGTCAGCAAACGAGGAACAGTTAAGTTGGCTAAGCAAGAAAAGTCTAACTAAAAGCTAGCATTCCTGAGTTCCGGTTACAGTGGTGTAGATTAGCAGTAGATTTGATTTTTCGGTAGAATAATGATGAATGATGATTTTTGTAGTCATCTATAAGGATGACTGCAAGGGTAGCCAGATGAAAAGAGAAGTCTAAAATAATCCCATTGGGGGGAAAAGAGAACTTGACTTGGGAATTTTACTGTGATACAGATAGGAGTTAGTTTCTTTTTATGTTTTTATCTTTATAATCTTGAAACATTTAAAACCTATATAAAGGTTATGAGACTAGTACAATGGCCCCCCAATATACTCTTTACCTGTCTTTACCAGTTGTTAACATTTTGTTGCGTGTTTCTCTCCTCCCTCTCTTGCTCCCTGTTGCTCTTTTTCACCATTAAGTATGATGTTAGTTATGAGTTTTTATAGGTAACTTTTTGGTTTTTTTGCATTCATAAATTGATTTATTCATGGCAATGAGAAACAATGAAATCTGGCCACGTGTAGCAATATAGGTAACTTTTTAAGAGATTGAAGAATTTCCTTTCTATTCCTACTTTGCTGAGATTTTTTTAAATGTGAATTGTTACTGAATTTTGTCACATGCTTTTTTTGCATCTATTGAGATGATGATGATTTTCTCCTTTATTGTGTTAATGTGAATTAATTGAATTGATTTTCAAGTATTGAACCAGTCTTACTATAATAGATAAGTCCTACTTAGTCATGATATATTATTCATTTTACATATTGCTGTATTTATTTAACAGTTTTTGGTTGTTGATGAGTTTTGCATCTGTATTCATTAGTGATATTGTCTGTAATATTTTGGTTAATGTTTTCATTAGGTTTTGTGTCAGGATTGTGTTTGCCTTATCTTAGGAAATATTGTTACCTCCTCTGTTTTCTGAATGGCATTATTGCTTTTTCAAAAGTTTGATAGTATTGACTATTGATATTCTCTGGATTTCAACTTCCATTTGTGGAAACTTATTGATGCTTTGATTTCTTTGATAGGCACAGAGCTACTCAGATTTTTCTTCCTTCTTAAGTCAGTTTTGATAATTTGTGTATTTGTAAAGTATTTATTCATTTCATCTAAGTTTTAAAATTTATTGACATAAAGCCATTCATAATATTTAATATCCTTCAAATGTCTGTAAGATCTGTAATATTATCTCCACTTTCATTCCTGATTTCTTTTCTTTTCTTTTCTTTTGATTAGTCTTGCTTGCTAAGGGTTTATTAAGTTCATTAATCCTGTGAAAATCAGTTTTTGACTTTGTTAATTTTTCTTTGTTGCTTGTTTATTTAATTGTTCCTTGTCCATTCCTTATTCTCTTTCTTTTTCTTACTTTGGGTTTAAGTTCAACTTCTTTTTCTAGTTTCTTAAGGTGGAAACTCAAATCACATATCCTAAACCTTTCTTCTTTACTAATAAAGGCATTTAAAGTTAAAAATGTCCCTCTAAGTATTGCTTTAGCTGTGAACCCAAAATTTTGATCAAATGTATTTTCATTATTAGGTAGTTCAAAACATTTTCTGATTTCCCTTATAATTTCTTCTTTGAACTGGAGTTATTTAAAAGTGTGTTATTTAATTTCCAATATTTAAGGATATTATAGATATATCATTTGTATATTTCTAATTTAATTCCAATGTATGTATGTCAGAGAATACATTCTCTGTATATATCTCTCTCTATAATATTCCAGTCTCTTGATATTTACTGAGATTTATTCCATGTCCCAGCATATGGCTTCTATTGATGAATATTCCACATGCACTTGTGTATTATACTGTGCAGTGTTCTATGAATTTCAATCAGGTCAAGATGGCCGACATTATTTTTTCTTTTATATCCTTACTGATTTTATTGGATATTTGTTCTATCAATTAGTGAGAGAGGATTATTAATATATCCAACTATAATTGTGGATTTGTTTCATTCTCCTTTTACCTTTGTCAACTTCATCTGATGAAATTTGATGCTCTTATTAGTTGCACACATATTTAGAATTATTTTGTCTTCATGAAAAATTACCCTCCTTATAACTTGTAATGCTATTTGTCTTGAATTTCACTTCATCTATGTTAATAGAGCTGTGCTGACATGCTTACTGTTTTCATGGTATATATTTTTATTATACTTTTATACTTATCCTGTTTGTAGCTTCAAATGTGAAATGGATATTTTATAGACTCCATATTGTGAGACTTTTTATCCAGTCTAACAGTGTTTGTCTTTTAGATGATTAGTCGACTTACAATGTATATATTTTTGATATGTTTAAGTAACCTTTTTATATTTGTCTCCTAGTTTTTGTTATTTTTTTTTAATTTTTATTTTACTATTATTATTTTGAAATGTTTTATTTATTTTTGAGAGACTGCAAGCAGGCAAGGGGCAGAGAAAGAGTGATAGAAGATCTGGCTCACTGACAACAGTGAGACCAATGTAGGCTTGAATTCACAAACCGTGAGATCATGACCTGAGCTGAAGTCAGTCGCTCAAAAACCTGAGCAATCCAGGTGCCTGTAGTTTTGTTACTGTTTTTACCTGTTGTTTCATTTCTGTTTTATTTTGGGTTAGCCTAATACATTTTAGTATTCTATTTTTATGTCCTCTATTGGCTTTATAACTATGCCTTTTATATATTGTTAGTGGGTACTTAAGATTGGGAGTCACAAACTATGGCTTGTAGGCCAAACCTACCCATTTCCTGTTTTTATAAAAAAAAAATTAATGGAACACAGTCACACTCCTTTATTTGTATATTGTCTATGGCTTCTTTTGTGCTATAGTAGCAGAGTTGAGCAGTTACTACAAAGACTGTGGCCAAAAATGCTTAAAATATTTATTACGTAGCCCTTTACAGAAAAAATCTGCTGCCCCCTGCTCTAGGGCTTACAATGAACATCCATAACTTTACAAAGTCTATTTAGAGTTAATATTGTACCGCTACATAATTCACATGTGAACCATCATATTTACTTTCCTCTTCTTGCTTATCACTTCATACCTTATACTTTCCCCTTCATGCTTCATACATCATATTTCACGCTAACACTTCTTACTTCCCAGTTCACAAAGTAATAGCCTTACAACAGTATAATTATATTTTTGTAGTCCTTCATCCTTCATGTTATTGTTATGTATTTTACTTCAACATATATTATAAACACTTTCTTTTTTTCAATATTTTTATTTATTTCTAGGAGAGAGAGAGAGCGAGCGTGAGCAGGGGAGGGTCAGAGAGAGAGGGAGTCACAGACTGAAATAGGCTCCAGGCTCTGAGCTAGCTGTCAGCACAGAGCCCGACGCGGGGCTCGAACCCACGAACCGCGAGATCATGACCTAAGCGAAAGTCGGACGCTTAACCGACTAAGCCACCCAGGCGCCCCTATAAACACTTTCTTAAACTGCAATTATTTGCTGTAAGTCATCAGTTTTAATTTTCTAAGTAATTATGAGAAGTGCGAAACAGTTTATACATTTAATCATATATTTACTATTTCTAGTGCTTTTCTTTCTTTCTGGTCATTCCTTCTCAGTTTGTTGGACTTTTTTTTTTTTTTACCCTTTGTCATAGCACAAGTATGCCAGAGAGAAATTCAGCTTTTGTTTATATAAAAATGTATTTGTTTCCCTTCATGTTTGAGGGTTATTTTGTAGATATAGAATGTCATGTTGAGAGTTTTTTTTTTTTTTTTTTTTTTATCTAGAGATGTCATTCCATTGTTTTCCAGTCTGTAGTTTCTCAAGTGGATAGTCTTAACACGATTGCCTTGTATTTAATGTCTTTTTTCTCTGGCTGCTTTAATTTTTTTTTTTTAATGTTTTTATTTACTTCTAGGAGAGAGAGAGAGACAGTGTGAGCAGGGGAGGGTCAGAGAGAGAGAGAGTCACAGACTGAAACAGGCTCCAGGCTCTGAGCTGGCAGTCAGCACAGAGCCCGACGCGGGGCCCGAACCCACGAACCGCGAGATCATGACCTAAGCGAAAGTCGGACGCTTAACCGACTAAGCCACCCAGGCGCCCCTCTCTGGCTGCTTTAAAGACTTTCTCTTTCTCTTTGGTTTTCAGAACTTTGGCTCTCGTGTTTAGTTGTGTTCTTTGTATCGATCATGCTTAGGCATAGCTAAAATTCTTGAACTTTTAAATTAAAGTTTCTCGTTAAATTGGAGAAATGTTTTTTTATTGTTAGATTTTCTGCCCCATTCTCAATCTCCTCCCTTTTGAAACTCCTATTAGGTGAATGCTTGATTGCTTTATAATTATTCCTCAGATTCTGAGATTCTATTCATATTCCTTCAATTATTTTTTCTATGCTTCTCATATTGGAAAAATTTTTACTGATCTATCTTCAAGATCATAGATTCTTTTTTTAAAAATGTATTTAATTATTTTTGAGAGAGAGAGAGAGAGAGCAAGAGAGAGAGCAAGTGAACACAAGTGGGGGAGGGGCAGAGAGAGAGAGAGGGAGACAGAATCGGAAACAGGCTCCAAGCTCTGGGCTGTCAGCACAGGGCCCAACATGGGGCTCAAACCCATGAACTATGAGATCATGACCTGAGCCAAAGTTGGATGCTTAACCGACTGACCCACCCAGGTGCCCCAAGATCACTGATTCTTTATTCTGCTATCTGCTAAAGCCCATCCAGTGAAATTTTTATTTCAGTTACTATACTTTTCAGTTTTAGATATTTCCCTTTGCATCCTTTTATAGGTTCCATTTCTCTGTTGATACTTATAATCTGGTAACTCATTGAGGCCATATGTTTCTTTATGTCTTTGAGAAAATTTTCTTTTGTTCTTTGGGCGTATTTATTATAGCTACCTTAACGTCTTTATCTGCTAAATCCAATGTCTGGGCCTTCTAAAAATTGTTTTTTTTTTTTTAAATCTTATGTTTTCATTGGTGTAGGTTACTTGTTTTTACATGTCAAGTTATTATTTTTTTTATTGAGTACTGGAGTTTGTTGATAATACATTGTCATGATACTAGATTCTTTTATGTTTTTCTAAAGCGTATTGTGTTCTAACAGCAGTTCAACTACTAATCTTGAACTTTTGGTGTATAGTTTTATCCTTTCTTAGAATATATCTGTGGAAAACCCAAGGTGTGTCTTAATCACTTATGACTTGGTGGGATTCAACCTCTAATCTTTTTCTCCCTTGTGGGTCTTGTCAGAGCTTGGTTTTAGGCTTCATTAGGGAGAATCTAGAGTAGACTATATTTTATGACATAGTTCTTTCTTATAAACCAGGAGTTTTCTGAAATCTTAGTTGAGTGAACAGGTGTTAACAAAGTGTTTCCTAGTACTGTTTGTCCTCTAATATCACTATTCTGTTATTAACTGTGTAATGGTCACTCTCTGATGGCAAACCTTTGGCAGACATGCCTTGTTCATGTTAGTCCAATCTTCACTCAAGGGCTCATAGAAAACCTTCATACAAATTTCATGGGCTCCCCTTTGTGAAGCTCTCTCCTTTTTCAGAAGGTTTTAGCCATTTTAGCTGCTCTGATATCTATAACTTCAGCTCAGCAAGACAGCTGGGCTGTTAGGATTCCCATTTACTATGACATAGTTGGGGAATTGTCCTCAAGTGGAGAATTGGGTTGACTGTGGGGCTCACTACATGAGTTTCCTTCTTCCCCCCCCCCCCACCGAGATCACAGTCTTGCACCAATTGAGAACAGTTCCTTCATATATTTTGTCTACTTTTATCATTGCTTTCTGTGGGAGAGCTAGTCTGGTTCCAGTTATTTCATCATATCCTGAAGTAATTCTTTGAGCACTTCCTTGCTTTCTATGATAAAGATGTTCCAGGCTTACCTTCATACTTTCACTATCCCAGCACTAGAAATAGCCATTTTTCCTGATTCCTTCTAGTGGAAAATGATATTTAGAAATGATTTTTGAAAACTGTGATTTAATTTTGATACTTCTGATTCAAATCCAACATGACAGGGTTCTTCACCATTATCCATTCCACATTTTTATCTTCTTTTCTCACAGTGGAAATCTCATTCCCATCAGCATCAATATACTTACTTATTTTATCCTATAATTCATGCAAAACAGTTTCTGAACTACTAAACCAAAACTAGTATCAACAACAACCCTACTAAAAAGTACAAGATATTTTACAATTCTTTTTGTCCTTTGAACTCGTCCTACTAAATCTGTATAGTCAGAGTGTTGTGTTCAAAATTTACTTGAATTGATGAATTTTTCTCTATGGTTATGCTGTTAATTAAATAGATAAGTTACTTGTGTCTGTAATCAATTTGCTTTTTTATCCTTTTGATTAAATTTTATTTCCAAAAGTATAAAACATATAATTGAAAACTCAAAATTATAGAAAGAGAAATAAATCAAAGAAATATCATTTGCATACCTTTTTCTTCCACCTGGTCTCACATATCCATTATTTATAATCAATTTCTTTAGTTTCTGGTATTTTCTTTTTTTACAAACCAACATGTGTATTTTGTTTCTCCTTATTTCATACTTAAAATGTAGCAAATCATAACTATTAGCATTTTTTGCTCCTTGTTTCACTTACTGTATCTTGGATATCAAGTAGTAGGATTATCTTAATATTTTTCTTATTGTAATAATATATGATGCTTAATAAAAGCTCAAACAATATCAAAATAGAATATTCTCTTATGATTTCATTTTCAGATATAACTCATTGCATTTTATATAGATTCTTCCAGATAGTTTCTTTGTGTATGTGTGATGTATATAGCTTAAATCACAGAACTTTCAAACTTAGAATCATACTGCATGTGTTGTTCTTCAACTTGATTTGTCCCTTAACATGATATGGTAACCTCTAATCCTTGGAAATACCTTTGTAACTTAAACTTTTAAATATGATGTAGTTTTTAAATTGTGTGGAATTATTATAAGTTTAATCCTGTGCAGGTTATGGCTTTATCTTTAGGTTTTTGCTATTCCAAAGCAGTGCCGCAAGGGACATCCTATTACATACATCATAATGTATTAGAAAAGCTTTTTGTTTTGTAGAATAGATTCCTAGAAGTGGAAATATTACATAAAATTTTTATTTAAAAATTTAAAAGATGCTGACAAATTGCCCACCAATGTCACTGTACCAAACCTACATTTCCACCAACAGAATATCAGAATTCCTCTCTAATTATTACTAACGGTAATTTTCAATTAAAGAATTTTTGACAGTCTAAATCCAAATGGAAAAACTTCATTGATGACTAAAATCCCCACATTGGCTCTGATGTGTGTGTTCCTTAGAAGTCTGTGTGTGTATGTGTGTGTGTGTGTGAGTGTGTGTGCATGTGTGTGTGTGTGTGTGAGAGAGAGAGAGAAAGAGAGACAGAAGGAGAGATTGAAATCAACAGCAAAGAAATCCATTTGGCTAAATCTCTGGCCATTCTATTAAGTTGGGCAAGAAAGGATGGTGAAAGAACAGGAGAAAATGTGAGTTAAGACCTAAATTCATTATTTGGGTTGCTGTACAACATTAGCAACATCTGATATGATTGAAATATTGAAGTCCTTTATGATGCTGGCCCTCCCAAATAAAAATGTGTGGATAATTAAGCTAATTAAAATATCTAATAATTTAAATTCTGGAAAGTCTGAAAACAGTTTCATGTGGGAATCTTATCCAGCTCTGTAGGGTCATCCAAATACACAAGTTACCAAGCTTGGTATCCTATTTGATTTGTGACTGTCCATAAAGGGGAAGAATAAGAGAAAAGTAAGAATACATTGAGCATTCTATTAATTTTGATGTTGGGATTTAGCCCATCCACAAGAACAGCCAAGAACTTCAGTGAATGGACTTTTCTTCTATTCTGTTGTTTTAGAATGAATAGATAGTGTATCTGCCAGCGTGGAGAGAAACTTTGAATGCCTGTCATTTCTGCTAGGTTAGTTTCTATCATAACCCAGCTCATGTAGGCGTGTCAGGCTAAAGTGCATCCTTTGTGGCTCTGTTGACTTCTACAGGTGTAATTTGCCCTAAACGAAATATGTATTCTGTAAAAGTATACCACTACCTCCTATTGTAGTTTGATCTCTGGGGAAATCTGGCATCCAGATTGCTTAAAATATGCATGATACCTTTAATCTATTAGAGGAATACTGAATATGCATGTTTAAACTTTTGCTTCCTTATATTTATCTAAAACTATCATGGAGAAGCATGACACTTTATGAGGATTGCACCAGAACTGTTCGGTTTAAAAGAAATGTCTTGAAATTCAATGACCTTCCTCCAGGCTAAGAAAAGTTCGGCTTTGCTTCTCTCTGTGACTGTGACTTAGGAGAACTGTATCGTGTGTTCTTTCTAAAAGGTTACAGACAAGAAACACATGGTTTTAAGAGGCACCCATAAACTCTTGAGATCAATGACATATATTTGGCATCATTGCTTTGTGGAGAAATGAGATAGTGGTTGCCTGGAACTAAATTCTACTAAGGAATATCATAGAAATGTGGCATTTATTAATTCACCAAATATACAAGAAGACTATGTAAAAAAGTCCTGTGCTGGGTACATTTAGGTGATCAGAAATGGATAAGGCATGCACTTTGCCCCCACCCTGGGAATTCAGTAAATGACAGGGGAAGGGATAAATTAACATGCATAGTGTGACTATATGCCAGGCACTTTACATACATTGTTTTCTCATACAAAGACACTGAGGTAGTAAGTCCCACTCTTGTTTTATTTTTACATGTTGGGAAATTGAGGCTTAGAGTATCTAAATGACCACTTTTATATAACAAGTAAAGAACCAGGATTTAAACCCAGATTTACCTGGGTCCAGAGTCCTTCTCTTAAATTCTCTGCCATACTGCCCCTTTGTGTGGGCACCATTATCCTCATTTTACAAATAAGAAACCTGAAACTCAGGGAGGGTAAGTTTATCTGAAGTCTCTAGGTGTTAAGTGGCAAATTCTGGTTTTGAACCATGGACTGAGTCCAAAGATTATTCCCTTTCACTACACCACGGATATGTTTTATTTACAACTCTTATAAAATGAATAAAATAATAATTACCATAAGAGAGATCCAGATGAAAGAAATTTTTTCCAGCTGGGAATGAGGGTGATTAGGGAAGGCTTCAAGGGAGAGGTGTCATTTGAAATTGACTACAAAGACTGGGCTGCAGATAGTGATGGGGGTGATATTCTTAGCAGAGGGAACAGCAGGAGCAAATGTATGGATGCTTAAAGTGCAGGCTATTTTTGAGTACTAAATAGCCCAGATGGGCTGTAGGATAGTATAAGATCTAACTAGTTGAGGAGACATATTTGCACAGAATCAAGTAGCTAGACAGATGGTGTCTTGGGTATGTATCCAGTTTTCAAAATTATAGGAAATATATTGAGAGTTTAGAAAGGAAATATAGATTGAATTCCTTCAAATTGGAAGGCAAAGGGCAGGGTTGAGGGGACATTCTAGTCTTGGGCTTCTGGTGTTTATGTTCACATGCTTTCCATTTGCTCTAATAAGAAGGTTCAATCAGAGCTTTATTTTCAGTTATGAAAATGTCTTTTGAGTAAAAGAAAATTACTGAGTAAGGTGTCACCCTCAATTATAAATCAAAATGAAGTTTATTTGTGTTCTTCAATCTTCAGCCTCAGGGAAAATGATTAAAAAAAAAAAAAAAACAACGAAAGGAACTTGTTTCTGGTCTTAGCATTACCAGCAGGTGGCACTGTAATACATTCCTTCCGTAGCTCTGAAGTAGCGTTTTACCAACACGTGGCTGTCTTATGAGTCTGACATGAGAAGGAATAACAGCTTTTATAGTTTCTGTATCAGCAATGGGGCTGATCTTTGCACACATACAATAAGTTCCCCCTTCCTTCCTGATTTTCTAGTTTGTGAGAGCTAATCTGCTTAGATGATCACAGAACCACCTCTGATCTTTCCATTTTTTTCTGAAAGAATGTGACTGACTCTGAGGCATAGTTCTAGTTACCTGTCAAGCAGTCAAGCAATTCCATTCGAAGGCTGAGGGGAGAAAAAAGTTACAAGGTTGGAAGATTTTACCTTTGGCACTCCCCCAAGCTACCCTGCCTTAATATCCTTGCTTCTTTCTTGGGCATATAGCCATTGTTAAGTCTGAACAGTATTAAGAAGATGCAGTTTTCTTGACCTATCTCTCCCTCTCCCCTTTACTCAGAACTGTCCCGTTCTTTAATAGGTGACGGCTAGTTCATTTTTTAAACCAATGTAGATTGTTACTTTGTGATACTACTGAGCTTTGGATTCTGTTGGACATGGCTTCCGTTTTGATATTGTCTTCTCCTCTTGCTCAAATGACACCGCTTTATCTTGGATCTGTCCATATCTTTATAGCCACTTTTTTAAGCTCCATCTTTACCTCATTTTCTTCTTACTGTTTAAAATGTTGTTTTTCACCAGCATTTTCTCCTTAATACTTCCTTTAAAAACCATCCTCCATTTTCCCCGAGTTTTCATTCCGTTGGTATTAACTATATGCCGTTAGTGTTTCTCAACACTGGTTACATGTTAGAATCACCTAGGGAGCTTTTAAAAGGTACTCTTAGGGGCACCTGGGTGGCTCAGTTGGGTGAGTGTCTGACTTCTGTTTCAGGCCTTGATCTCTTGAGATGAAGCCTCACACTGGGCTTCCTACTGTTAGTCCAGGACCTGCTTTAGATCCTCTGTTCCTCTCTCTCTGCCCCTCCCCAACATGCGGTCTCTCAAAAATACATTAAAAAAACATTTAAAAATACTCTTGTACAAGTCTCGCCACCACCACCCCCCCCCCCCCCCCCCCCCCCCCCCCCCCCCCCGCCGCCCCGAGATACTGATTTATTTGGGCTGGAGTGAGGCCCGGGCTTCAGTAGCTTTTTAAATTATATTTTAACTTTGAGGTGATTCTAACGTGCAGCCACAGTTAAGAACCCTGCCCTTTTGAGGCCTCTAGATCTACCAGTCCAGTGTTTCTCTATCTTCTGAGATATGTGAAGTATTTTCCTGTTAGACATCTTCATTTGGCTGTCCCACTTTGAACTTATTCCAGACTGAACTTTTAATCACCTTCCTTCAAATTCTACCCTTCCTCTTGTATACCCTATCTTGGTTAAAATGGTTAAAATGGCTCATTCTTTTTAAGCCAGAATATATGTGTTATCTCCAAATCTTTCATAATTTTCCATATCTAGCAATCACCAAGTTCTAATTCTATTTCTAAAGTATCTTCCAAATCTGCCCCCCCCCCCCGGCTCCTCTTCATCCTATCTTCTGTTGACCCAGTTCAGCCTCTCATCATTTCTTTCCTAAAGATTGTGCAATCCTCCTACCTGGTCTTCCTACATTCAACTTTCAGTCCCTTCTACACTCTCATGCATCTGTGAAAGTACTCTCAGATGGAGTTTTTACTTGTTTGTTTGCTTTTAATTATAGATATGATCATGCCTGTCTCCTATGAATAAAACTCCCTACTACATACAGGATGAAGTTTATTATTTTTTAAATCATCATTAGGGAATTTTATTTCTTTTTTTAAAGTTTATTATTTTCTTTTATTAATGCTATTTATTTGTTTAATAAATAGTTTATCGTCAAGTTGGTTTCCAACAACACCCAGTGCTCATCCCAACAAGTGCCCTCCTCCGTGCCCATCACGACCCCTCTCCCCCCATCAGTCCTCAGTTTGTTCTCAGCATTCAAGAGTCTCTCATGGTTTGCCTCTCTCCCTCTCCCCCACCATTTCCCCGCTTTTTCTCCCCCACAGTCTTCTGTTAAGTTCCTCCTAATCCTCCTATACGTGCAAACATATAGTAGCTGTCCTTCTCTGTCTGACTTATTTTGCTCAGCAAAACACCCTCAAGGTCCATCCATGTTGCTACACATGGCCAGATGTCATTGTTTCTCATTGCCATGTAGTATTCCGTTGTATAAATATACCACATCTTCTTGATCCATTTGTCAGTTGATGGACACTTAGGCTCTTTCCACATTTTGGCTATTGTTGAGAGTGCTGCTATGCACATTGGGGTCCATGTGCTCCTTTGCATCAGCACTCTTATATCCCTTGGGTAAATTCCTAGCAGTGTTATTGCTGGGTCCTAGGGGAGTTCTAGTGTTAATTTTTTGAGGAACCTCCACACTCTTTTCCAGAGGGGCTGCACCAGTTTCCATTCCCACCAACAGTGTAGGAGGGTGCCCGTTTCTCCACATCCTCGCCAGCATCTAGAGTCCTCTGATTTGCTCATTTTAGCCACTCTGGCCGGCATGAGGTGGTATCTAAGTGTGGTTTTGATTTGTATTTCCCTGATGAGGAGGGATGCTGAGCATCGTTTCATGTGTCTGTTGGCCATCTGGATGTCCTCTTTGGAGAATAGTCTGTTCATGTCTTCTTCCCATGTCTTCACTGGGTTGTTTGTTTTTCGGGTGTGGAGTTTGGTGAGTTCCTTATAGATTTTGAATACTAGCCCTTTATCTGATATGTCATTTGCAACTATCTTTTCCCATTCCATCGATTGCCTATTAGTTTTATGGATTGTTTCCTTTGCCGTGCAGAAGCTTTTAATCTTGATGAGGTCCCAATAGTTTATTTTTGCTCTTAATTCCCTTGCCTTTAGGTATGTGTCAAGTAAGAAATTTCTGCGGTTGAGGTTTTTTCCTGCTTTCCCTTCTAGGGTTTTGATGGTTTCCTGTCTCACATTCAGGTCCTTTATCCACTTTGAGCATATTTTTGTGTATGGTGTGAGAAAATGATCTAGTTTCATTCTTCTACATGTTGCTTTGGGACTTTTATTTCTAAAAATGTTATAATTTTATTTTATTTTTAATCATCATTAGGGACTTTTATTTCTAAAAATGTTCTAATTTTATTTTATTTTTTCCTTAAATAGTTTATTGTCAAGTTGGTTTACATATAACCCCCAATGCTCATCCCAACAAATGTCTTGTGGCATACAATCTGTAGTGTAAAAGGTTCTTCTTATTTTATTTCTTAATTCGTTTATTCATTCAGTAATTAAACAGGCGACATGCCCTTCCACACACAAGCCATTTTGGGTTATTCATCATTCAAAAAAAAATACTCCAAAACAAATACAAAATCAAAATCCAAAAACAAAATTATTCACTTTCCCAGCCCTGAGCATTTGATCTTACACTTTTCTTCACTTATAAATCACCTCCTACGTTTTTTGCCTATTGATAATCCTATTCATCTTTGAAGACCCATTTGAAATGCCATTTTCTCTGTGAAGCTTTCCCTGGGTTGCCCCCACCCACCCAACTTTTCCAGGCAGATTTAATTTTCCTTCTTCTGTGCCCCTGTAGCATTTTGTTTATTCCTCAATATTGGAACTGGTCACATTGTGATTTAGTGATTTGTATGTCTATCTTTTCCACTACACTTGTGAACTCTTCAAATGCAATAATTGGTTTAATTCTCTGTAACTGGAAGGCTGCCTTGCACATAATAGTTAATCTACAAATGTTTATTAGGTGACTGAATGAATGCTTTTGAATTGCTGGCACACTAGCAGGCTTGAGGAGCAGAATGATTGAGATAGGAAGTCGCAAAGCAATCTTGTATTACCAAGTATTTTACTTCTCACAGTTCAGGATTGTGACCAGAGCATAGCTACCTACCCTCAGGTTCTGCTGTATGATGAGGAGGATTTACCAATGCTGTTGGAACCTTCTGCAGCTCCACATCATCCGAGAGGCAACATATGCATACAGTTTATAGTTTATAGTCTTTCAATGTATAAACACCACCCACTTCAGCTTAATCTCCTCAATGTTCAGGGACAACCTATTTATGACTCATGTGGTGTGAACTAGCTAAAGACAGAACATTGAAGCAAACTCTGGAGAGGGCTGACCAATTGTTTTATTTTATTTTTTTAAGAGAAAATACCATTCATGTGGCCTGCAATTACAAAGAACCTCAATACATGCTGTGTAAATGAAGAGCCAAAGTCTTTTTCTGCAATATAGGCCATGGGATCCCATATTTGCACTTATGCCGTTGCTGCAAAATAATAGTCAAAACAGCAGTAATGGCAGATCTGGGAATGAGCAGATTTTAAACCCTGCAGTGCAAATACTTTTGACAGTGTTTCTTCCTCCCTTAGCCAGTATACTGAGTGTAATGGCAATATAAAGGAACTAGGTCCCCAATTGTTAAGAGAGTAGGAACACTTGATTTTATCAGCACGCTGCTATATCTACCAGGTCTAAGATAGCATTTTATTGAGCCTCTGCATTTCATCCTCCCTTTGTATTTGTGTTCAAAGCAAAGTCTTCTAGCTCTTTGAGCCCTTCTTCAGTCAGTCACTCTCTAATTTCTCCTTTGATATCAGACCCCAGACCTCTTATACTTCTTTTCATTTTACTTAATCCCTAGCAGTCATTCTTAAATCCTTTGCATTTCACCTAACTGCTGCTTGGCCAAAGCTGTTGCTACAGATTTTAACTTGCTTTTTACTGAGAAATAATTCTGTATTCTTAAAGAGCTGACAAATTAGTGAGCAGATATCTATAATCTGATCTTGAGTTTAAGAAATCTACCTTAGATCCTGATTACAAATTGAATGCCATAAACATGAAAACAGCACAGCAAAGCCCTTAGGACATAATTTTTTAAAAGTCTACTACCCAGTTATGTGCCTTTGCCCTTCCTTTTCTAGTTGTCCCTTTTAATTCTGGAGCAGATCCCCTGAATGGCACCAAAATATGGTTCACCAACTCATCTTGCTGATTAGGAAAGTGAACAGGAAATCTATCACTTATGGTGAATATCATGATCTGGAAGTTAGAACAAAAATATTTAAAAGCTTTGACAATTTGTTGCCAAAATGATATTTATTTTTCTGTCTAAAGAGAGCCTTTCCATTTCCTCTTAGAAGGTTTGAACCCTGACTCCAATGTTTTGAGGCCAAGGATATTAGGTTTATCTCTCTCACATATAAAGGGAAGAGAATGAACAGCTCTATGTTCTGGGAAATCTCATCTTTCTCTTTTCTAATGTGGTTTAGGAGTTTTACTTTTGTACTTTTACTCACTGAATTATAAGATGGGGCTAATCATACCCTCTGACCTCTCAAGAGATTTATTAGAAGGGGCCTGTATTATCAGTCTTCTTAGATGTTCCCCTTGCATTTACTTGGTGCCTTTTTTTGTTGCTGTTTATTAAGATCTTTGTCTGCTATTTTCATATTCTTCATTATTTGTGCTGTTTTGAATGTCCATTTGGGAGGGCTATCAGATTTTTCTTTTTTTTTCTTTTTTTGAGAAACTAGAGGATAGATCTTTTGCATTTCTTTGCATACTTAACATGTTGATTTTATATAAACCCATAGGTTCTGGGTTAATTTACATAAACCTGGCTTTCAGGAAGGTAAAGAACTTGTCAAAGAAAATGAAATAAATCAAGACACTGAAACCAACTATTTTCAAGCTATCAGAAAATGAGGTGGACAAATAAGAGTTGTAAGGTAGACTCCTTATAGGTATACTGTATTCACAAAGTCTTCATGTAGTAAGAAATCAGAGGTTATCTAATCCAGGCTCTAGGGTCTTTCGCCCTCACATATATTATGTTTTCTTATGCCAAATTATATGTTTAGTTTATAACGTCAAATTTAGAAAGAAAAAGTTAATTTAAGATAATGGCTTATTTTATTTAGGTATATTATTAAAATAAAGTTCATAACACATCAGTAATTTTATTGCAGAAGTACACCAAGCATGAGTTCCCCTCAGGTTTACTGAGCAAATATGCTATTGTTCCTTGGTGACGTTGGCTAATGCTATGATGATTTGATACAAATCTATACTGGTTAGCTGAAGGTAGGTTTAGTCTTCTAAAGACGATGAAAGGGGAAAAATACATTTTAGGATGAAATGTTAAAGGAACTGTGATTGTTTTACCTTGGAATAAAGAAGTCTAAAGTTTAGATGACTTGAAAGAAATGAGGTATTTTTGACAAAGAAGAGTTATCTTCTGTATTCAAAGAGAAATAGATTATTTGAGATTCAGGTTACATTTGAAGATATTTTCTTTCAAATGAAGAGATAATGAAGAGAATTTCTTTTAAATGAAGAGAATCATGTTCAGTGTAGGCTATATATATCTATTTACCTAAGGCAAAATATCCTTCAAATTCTAAGTTCCCACCCTTGGGCTTAAAATCCTGCTTCTGTAGTACAACAAGACTGGCATGGGCTTTTCTGCTGTTTTGCCTTTCATCTTGGATTTTTCATCTCCATTATTAATTGTGTGTTGGGCATATATCCCTCTTGGGAAAGAATGAAGATAGAAGAAAATAAGTCCCTTGTTAAGTGACCAGACTGACCATCCTTAAATATCTATGCGGGCACTGTCATTTTCAACTTTGTCATCTGTGAAGCTATATAGTTATTTCAATTTTGTAGTCACTACTCAAAACATTTTTTCATCTACTCAAGAATTCCCTTCAGAACCCATGACATAATATAAATAACTATAGTTTGGGCCTAACCTTTGAGAGTATTTTGCTTCTTTAAAATAGCCAACATACATTTGGATCCACAGCTAGTTATCTTACTGTTTAGATCAGTGAAGTAATGCATTTTCAATGAAAATCATCTTATTTTTTGAGCAAGAGTGTGTGTGTACACAAAGTGGGGGAGAACAGAGGGAGAAGGAGAGAGAGAAACTTAAGCAGGCTTCATGCCCAGCACTGAGCCAGACACTGGGGTCTATCTCACAACTGTGAGATCATGACATGAGCTGAAATCAAGAGTTGGACACTTAACTGACTGAGCCACCCAGGCACCCCTGAAAATCATGCTATAATTGTAAAGTAGTAAGTTCTTTCTTTGATTTGCAACCAAACTGAATGTGGACGCACAATTAAGAGGAAAACATTTAAATTACATTGGGGCCTAAAATAGTGCTAGTGGGTAAAATAGATGGTTGGTCACTACTTCAGTGACTAAAGGAAAATATTCATTTAGAATTTAAATTCAGTTGTTTTGATTTTTGATTCATTTGTTTTAGATTCAGAATGGTTTCATTATTATATCATGCATATATAGTCAATTAACAAAATAGAGTCATAGAATCATGGGATATTAGCTCTTGAAATCTCGAGAGAGCCTTTTGTTCAGTTCCCTCACCTCTGCCTCTATCATTCTCATATTCATATTTCAGTTAACATATCATTCCAGGAGGACTGTCAATGGATGCCCAAGAATAGATTAGTTTCCTTAGTGCCTGGTCTGGGCTTAAGAAATAGTAGGTACTCAATAAATATTCATTGAATTAATGAGTATATGAATATATTTAGGGGTTTGAAAGATGCTGCCAGAAGTTTCAGGGTTTTAACGTTGCTATCATAAATATTAATAGTCATTCAAACCTGTGGAGTAGGGGAAGGGGAGTAATCTGGTTATTTGTGCATTTTGATTGGTATTCCAGTTAAGTGAGAGTTATGTATAAATAAATATATAAAGATTTTGTTGTCTCCTCAGATACTAAAATGGGTTCTTTTGTTTTAAGGGTGTCTTTACAATTTGAAACAAATTTAAATGTGACTGCTTCTTGCTCTTGTAAGTGCTAATTGCTAAGTGCCATGTGGAATTGTTTGGCCTGCTATTGCTTCTGAAAGGAGCTAGCCATGCTCTGCTAAGAAGAGATCAGACTGACGGATAAGAAATACGTGGCTGCATATCTAACTTTCACTTGATGTGCACCTCACTCCTTAGGATCCGTACTTCCCATATGCTAACCCAGTGCACAGTCCTCACTTTCCTCCTTTCCCAGCATAGCTGTACCCATGGGTCAGAAACTTGACTTGCTTTGGCCACACATGAAGAATCCATGTAGGGTCAAGTCCTAACAAGGAATCTGGACACTTGGATTCTAGTCCTGGCAGTGTTACTCACAGTCTATCAGACTGTGGTTAAATCATTTTTTCTCTCTGGGCCTTAGTCTTTTTATCTCAAAAATTATGAGAGGCTTGGGCTAGGTCCAAATTCTTCTTAAATTGTGTTCTGTGCATTCCTAGGGGTTAATTAGCAATGCTTCAGGGTGTAATATGGGAATCAGAGAAGCAGAATGAGGAGGACTCTGGGTTCACCTACCCCATTTCAACCACAGCACCCTCACTTTTATTTGTTTGATATGCTGTACTTCCTTGAAAGATTTGTTTGAAATATATATTCACTGACATGGTGAGAGTGCATAGTAGGTGTACTTTGGTTGTTAAGGTAGTTGAGATGAATCTATCTACATCGTCATGGTTAAGTATCATTGGCTTTTGGTGTTGCTGATTGAATTGAATTGACCACGTGACAATCCGATCAATTGCTGTAAGGTACTATTTAGTTGGCCACCTGACTCCCATTACTTGATCAAGTCAGCAGTAGATTTAGGTTAAGGATGTGTAAATTATGCACCCAGCAGTAGAAAAGGCTGGTTTTCCTTCTGGTGGATATGGTGGTAGGGGATAAAGAGTTCTGGGCAGGACTATGTGGAGTTCTGTTAACATACCCTCCTCTTCCTGCACCTCCCTCCCAAAGCCTAGAGCAGGATGTCCTGTAAATGATTGCCTGCCTATATACTGAAAGCTGAATTGATCCAAGTAACAGATTCACCCCCAGAGTGTACATTTTGTCATTTTATTATCTCTCATCCTTTCAAACCCAGTCGACTCTTCACTATAGAAAGCATAATTAGTGCTCCTAATAGGCTGACAGGAAGATATATAGTACTCTAGAGATGGACAAGAAAAAGGGAAAATGCATTATGATCTGAAATGTGTGTTTTATTTTCAGGTACTCACTGATCTGTGGTTCAAAGTGTGATGGGTTTTCAGTGGAAATTACCTGTTTTTTTTTTCCTTAGATTTTTATTACTATTTAGCACTGGCTGTGTGTAGCATTTTCCATTTGCCCAATGGTTTAGGCGTCATGTGAATGGTCACTGCTCTCATTCTAGCTTCACACCTGAGGAGTCAGAGGTACAAGGAGGATCTAGTGAGTTGGCCCAGGGTCACATGGTAAATTGATAGCAGAGTTGAAGGTTACCAGCATCAAGTTTCCACAGCCCTCACATATATCCCATCACTGGTTCCAATGTCCTGCAAGGACACTATACAGTACAAATAAAACCTTCCAGTAAGCTAGTTGGAGGCCCTTAATACAAAATGTCAAAGTACAGCTCGTGCTTTGCCCTGATATTTAGGATCATCTGAAGAGCTTCTTCTGTGGCTTGACCTTATGGGAACAAAGCAGCATATGTTTCAGGATTCATGTTGAAAACTTGCGGGACAGGATGATTGGCAGTATAGGTGTTGTGACATTGTTCATTTATAAAGCATCAAAAATTGGGTGTCCAGGCATGGTGGAGAAAGTCACCAAAATTGTTTATTTTATGTTGCTTTAATGAAATGCATCTTGGATTGACTATAGGGATAGATTGCATTCAAAGTTCATCTGACAATGCAGCTCTCACACTCTGATTTTCCCCAAAAGCTAGGGCAACACTGTTTTTAGAGTTAGGGATTCTTAGTTTTGGAAGCCAAAAAAGCTCCTATTGTCCTCTTCAGCTCAAAGATCAGCATTCTTTGGCTCAAGAACATTTAAAACTATTTTAAAGTGAACAGAATGAGAGAGATTAAGGAAGGTAGACATGGAAAGAAATAAATTATATAAGGTTAATAATTGCTATGTGGAATTCAAGCTTTTAGGCTTATTTGTTCAATAAGTACGAATTACACAAACACTTGTTTTCCAGACACACAAAAGAGGTAAAAGGGTATTCACTTATGATTCCTTTAACTTACAAGTTTGGACTAACCTTGAAAATCCACTTAGACATTACCCCTAAATTTCTGTTTTCAGGAAGCCTTCCATGACTAATTGAGCAGTGGAAAATTATTCCTATTCTATTCCAGCTTAATTATTAAAACTTGTTCTCTTTTTGCTGTAAGATATGCTTTTATTCACTTGCATCTATGCAATATACATCCATTGTTTCTTTATAATGTAGGCACACATTCAACCATATTAGGTAACTAGTCAGGAAGAGGTATTAGAAAGAGGCCTTGCTCTGGAACTCTACCTATCTGGGTTTCAGTTCAACATATACAATAGGTAACTACCTATGGAACCTCAAGTATATTACCAGTGCTTTATCTGTAAAGTAATCTATTTTGAAAAAGGCACTATAAGAATTGGAGAAAATATATAGAAAGAGCATCTACACAGGTCTTGATATATTACAGTTGATACTCAATAGATGCAGTTGTTTTATTGCTGCTGCTGCTGCTGCTGCTGTTATGTTCCTTAGATAAAAATTTCTTTAGTTATTGCAGTCCTAAGGAGGGGCCTTTGGTTCTACTTCTCTGTACAGAGAAAACATTGTGCGTATATGAGTTTAAAGGGTAGCACTAGGCAGTTGATTTTATTATTTTTTTATTTCACTTCTCTACTTTTCTATAACTAGTAGTTACCTGTAGTTTTCTTTAGTATTTAAGATGTCATGAGATAATCATATCATTTCATAAAAGATTATTTATACAAACAAATAAGATGTGACTGAGCATAAACACTGAGGCCTTTAAAGCATAATTTGAAAACTTATTAAATTTTGTGTAGGATATTAGAAAATGCTTTAAAAGGAGGTAAGTGAAGGAACTTTTTATTTTGGCACCAAGAAATTTCCCAAGAAGGGCATCCCACTTTAAAACTTAATGATCTAAGAGGAATTGTAAGCTTGGCTAGATATTTTAGAATTAGTTTGCCTTCTCTGAGCTTCAAATACTCATGACCTAGAGTTTCCTGGGAAGGGTAAAATCACTTAATAGATAAGGTCCATGTAGCTAAGGGTCCTCATCAGCTCTCTAAAAAAAGGTATATGGGATATGGGCTGGTTTTCAATGTTCCCTCCCACCCTTACCTTTTACCTCTGACAGCTTCTCTGTTCATACTGAAGATGAAGCCCTCCAATCTGATCCAAAACACATTCCCAGCATTGCCAGTCAGGCAAGGCAGAACTGAACAGTTGGGCCTGAACTATACCAGGACAAAAATCAAAGTTCTCAAGGAGTTAGAGTAATTGATGCCCTCAGATCTGGTTCTTGATGTTATGACTTATTTCTGGAAGTAGCAAAAATAATGATTCCAACAACTATTGCAATGAACATTTATTCAATGTTTTACTATGTGCCAGATTCTGTGCTGATCACTTGATGCATAAGATCTCCTTTAATGCTTCCCTATAATAGGTATTACATAAAACAAAGGATTCTTTGGCTAAAAAATTTTTTGAAAATACTGGGTAAAAAAAAGTTAAGAGGGTTTCTTTATTGCAGGAATTATCAGAGTCTTTAATGTGCTAATTAGTGCTATGAATTTCCCAGAGAGACTTAGAATATGCTGCTTTCTCAAGTGTATTGGGGCATGGAAATCTTTTTGTTTTGTTTTGTTTTGTTTTATTTTATTTCCCAAGGACATCTGGAGAGATGGAACACCCTTTGGGACATGATGTCCTATAGATTTCTTGTGGAATCCATGCTTATTGCTCTTGAAAACTGGACTGTGTTCTGTCTTTGCTCTGGCCTTGTCTTGTTGCCAAGCAACCCACAATACATAATCTTAAAACAACTTGTGAGTTTGCATCTGTTTCCTGGAGAAACACACATCCAAGCCACCATCATTCTTCATCAAGGCTATTGTAGTAGCTTCCTAACTGATCTTCTAACTTTACTTCTTTTTTTCCCCCACACAAAAAAATGGTTTTTACATAGAATTTTTTAAATATTTTTATTTATTTCTAGGAGAGAGAGAGACAGAGTGAGCAGGGGAGGGTCAGAGAGAGAGGGAGACACAGAATCTGAAACAGGCTCCAGGCTCCGAGCTGGCAGTCAGCACAGAGCCCGATGTGGGGCCCGAACCCACGAACTGCGAGATCATGACCTAAGCGAAAGTCGGACGCTTAACCGACTAAGCCACCTAGGTGCCCCAGAATTTTTTTATTATTTAAGAAAAGAATAGGGGTGCTTGGGTGCCTCAGTCAGTTAACCATTGGACTGTTGATTTTGGCTCAGATCATGATCTCATGGTCATGAGATTGAGCCCCACATCAGGCTCCATGCTCAGCATGGATACTGCTTAAGATTCTCTCTTCCTCTGCCCCGCTGTTCTCTCTTTCTCTCTCTCTCTCAAAAACAAACAAATATTAAGAATAGGAAGTAAATTGACAACAACTTTTTAAATTTGTATTGTTTGCCCCTTGATTTTTATACTTAAAAAAAGTGTCCAAGGGATACAGGTATGGTGTTTAGAAGGGACACATGCACCCCAATGTTTATAGCAGCGCTATCAACAAAAGCCAAAGAATGGAAAGAGCCCAAATGTCCATCGATGGATGAACGGATCAAGAAGATGTGGTGTATATATATATATATACACACACACACACACACACACACAATGGAGTATTACTTGGCATTCAAAAAGAATGAAATCTTGCCATTTGCAACTACGTGGATGGAACTAGAGGGTATTATGCTAAGTGAAATTAGTCAGAGAAAGACGTATATCATATTACTTCACTCATATGATGACTTTAAAATACAAAACTGATAAACATAAGGGAAGGGAAGCAAAAATAATATAAAAACAGAGAGGGGAACAAAAACATAAGAGACTCTTAAATAAGGAGAACAAACAGAGGGTTATTGGAAGGGTTGTGGGAGGGGGGAAGGGCCCAATGGGTAAGGGGCATTAAGGAATCTACTCCTGAAATCATTGTTGCACTATATGCTAACTAACTTGGATGTAAATTTTAAAAAAAAAGAAAGAAAAAAAAAAACAAAAATCCAGTGTCTTCTCAATTATAAGACAGTTTGTGTCATAAATGTATTTACTATTTTACTTCATTGGTTAGAGATTAAAACAGATTACTTTTTCACTTAAAACATCATTATATTACAACTACTTCCAGTGTTCTCATCATACAAAGTAGTTATTACCAGCTTCAAAAATCATTATGAACTTTGTATAGTAGTACTGATATATTCTGTAATAAATGCTCACCAAGAAAAGTCAATACTGATGTTATTAGACCCATAGAAAGAAACCAGATCCCATTAGACTGACATATTTAGAACACAATATTTTATTTCTTTCCAAATGATAAAAACTAAGTTTGTGACCATGAGGTTATATAATATCCCTTCTCACTTTGCTTTAAACCACTGTCCATGTTGTAGCCAGTGATCCTAAACAAACACACAAAAATCAAGTTTGTGACCATGATGTTATATAATATCCCTTCTCACTTTGCTTTAAACCACTGTCCATGTTGTAGCCAGTGATCCTAAACAAACACACAAAAACAAAACTGCATTGCACTACTATTTTATTGAAAACCTGTTAAAACTTCCATCATGCTCAGAATACAACTTTAACACCTTACTGTGGCCAAAAATCTCTGTATGACCTAAACCATGCCAATCTCTGAAGCTTCATTGCCTATCATATCCTTTCCTCAGGCTCTCTCTGCTCCAGCCACACTGTAGATTCTTCTGATATTCAGGCTAAATCCTCCTCAGGACATATTCTATTTCTACTGTCTAGAATGTCCTTTCACCTGTCTTGATACTCCTACTCACCCTTTATCTCTTAAGTGCTGCTTTCTCACAGAGAATGTCACTAACCACCCCCAAAAGTAGGGGCATATAGGTTTTCCAGGTTAAAGTTGAAGGGGTTTCTATATAGTAGAATTTCTCAGAGTCTTTGATATGTTAACACATATTATGAACTTCAAGAAAGACATGAAATGCCCTATTCTCTTCCTTCAGACCATTTATCACAATGTTTATTTGTCTAATGATTATCTTCCTACTAGACTGGGCATGTGAGAGCAAAGACCATGTTTGTCTACTAGTGATGCACCCCCAGTGCTTAAAGCAGTGCCAGCTTATGACAGGAATTCAGTAAACATTTGCTGAATGAATGAAAAAATGAGTATGATTCTTAGTGCTACTGGCTTGCCATTTTATAGTTGGGCTGCCACTGAATAATTTAATATTTTTGATATAATCCTCCTACTCAAGATTTTTCCCTCTTATTCAAACCAAATCACTTCTGAAGGGAAAGCTAGAATTAGAGTCAGCATTGACTGGTATCAATTGAGGGTTAGTTATAGCAATATCTGACTCATATATTTAAATTTATAATCTTCCAAAATTATTGTTTTATTTACTTTTTAAATATTTCTTTAATATTTAATATTTAAATTTTTATAATTTAAATAATTGTTTAAAATTCTTAGCTTTAAACATTTTTATAGTTCTAGTTCAAAGTAAAATAAAGCAAAAGTAACTAGATAAGTAAGTAAGTAAATAAATAAATAAATAACAAAGCAAAATAATGCACTACATTTGTTTCCCAATTTGGCATACCTGTTGGAAGCCTTCCATAGGCCATATAATCCAAGCCCCATGTGGGCCTTGTAGCATCTAACCTTCAGACTAGTCCTGAGGGCCCATTAAAGAAGGAAATACCTTTATGGATGCTGAGACTAAATCCAAAAACAACAGCACACATAGTAAATATGTGTTGGCAAATTTTTAATGTAAAGTGGTGGTGTTGTCATATAAATTTGTTCATATGATCCAGCTTGTGACACATGGAACACATTTTCATTGCTACTAAGCCAAATTACAAGTTCAGTTGTGATCTGTGGAACAAAACAACTGACTGTTCACTGTAACAAAGTAAATCATGACTTGGAGTGCATTAACTGAGCTCTTAAACCAAATGAGGTACTTGCTTGCCTAATTCTCTGAGTCCTCTGGGCCTCTTTGAGAGCCTGGGAACAGGTAGAACTACCAGAAGAACAGTACAGTGTACAGCCCCCAAGGTCATTTCCTGATAATTGGATGCCCAGTGTCAGTTCTTTAAGAAGAACCACTCCTAGAAGAGTATACTCTTCCCCTACTCTAAAAACAACAACAAGCAAAAACAAAAACAAACACACTTAGTGGGGATGAGCACTGGGTGTTGTATGGAAACCAACTTGACAATAAACTATTTGTAAAAAATAAATAAATAAATAAACAAAAAACCCACGGGTGGAAAAATGCAGACAAAGGGAACTCCACAGGTTATTGGTGTCTGTAACATATTCTAAGTTACATCCAAGTACCAAGCACTGCCAGTACAGCTCATGTTGAGTTTCTGTGCAATGCTGTGGTTTCATTGGCAAGCAGGCTTCACCGTGATATGCTAAAGGCCGATTAATGGATTACTCACACTAACAAGATTCAACCTAATGAGAGAATGTGCCTCATTAATGATTTGGAAATTAAGCAGCTTCCATCTAACTAATCAATGCTAAGTGACTGACCTTCGTGGAGGCTGCAGCTCATTAGTAGAATACTCACAGATGGTAATGGACTCAAAGGTATTTAAAATATATGTGAAAAGAACTACATTAATAAGACAAATGTATCCCCACTGCCCATGACTTGGCTCTTATTCTCTATGCTATCTGTATATTATTTGGTACATTTATTTATGAGAATGAATTTGCCTGATAATATCTACAGTTTTCAATTTTTAATGTGGGTAATAGATTATGATCAACAGTCACAAAAATTTGCTTTCATGAAAAAAGTCTATAGCAAGAATTGACTTATAATAACAGCTTTATTTATTCAGTAACTCATTTATCCAAAGATAATTGCCTTGAGGGAGGATAGATTCCAAGTCTAATGCAATAAATGTTTATTTGGAATTGTATTTGACTATTCTTTTTTTTCTCATCAAATACTTTCTCATGTGTAACCTGTTAATAAATTATTCCAATATCTCCAAGGACCTTGCTGAAGATATTCATACTGAAATGTTTCATAAATATGCTTGAGTTTCTCTGACAGCAAGCCAGTAGTGACATTAGAAATGGCATGACTATACTTCAAATAGGACAATACGTTTGGCAGCTCTATTCTTATCCCATACTTGCCAAGCTGCTGTAAAAGCCCCAAATGGTATTGAATAGGTAGTTTTTAAATCTGTATCTCTTTTATTTCACTCAGCCAATCTGTCTTAACCAGCTTGAAGGCTGCAATGAGTTTTAATGACATCATACTCTCATGTTTTTTCCTCATTTTGCCCATTCTTTAAGATTTCCTTTTCTTCTTCATCTCACTTCTCACAAATCCCTGGTTCTGGCATCTTCAGTGAAAGCAGCCAGATGAATGTTTAGCAATTTCTAGGGCTCCTTTTAGTTTTATTTAGATAAGAATCTCCCTCAGGGAAAGACTTTTACTTCTTGTTTGGTGAAGTACAACATTTGCTCATAGATTGCTGTCCTTGATAAATGAAATTAGGAAATGTGTCTTGGAGTGGATCCAAGCACTGACAGGAAGACATCCAACAGCCTGCTTTCTATGCCTTTTACTCAGAGTGGTACTGTGACAATACAGTGGCTCTGGGTCGTTTGAAATTAGTTAAGGTCCAGAGGTAGAGTGATTTAACAGACTGGAAAGCAAAGTGCAAGAATGGTAGTTGTCTCTTTTGCATATTTCCCCTACCAAGATTGGTGGATTGTAAGATCTCCAATTATAGTGGTCTAAGATATTCACTAGCTTTTCATTAATAAGGTTGAAGAATGAAAAAAAGCCATTTTAACAGAGCTCTACAATGGTCTCCATGTACATCACATTTCTTAGGGCAGACGCTGCCTTTTGCCACCTCAGGGCCTACCTTCTTCATGAATCCATCTTCCCCTAATTCCCTCCCTGTTAGGCTTTTTTTTTTTTTCTCTATTGTCCTCTGTAACCTAATAAGTATGAAAGAACTATACTGATTAGGCTTTGGTATTTTTTTAAAGCTCTACCATATTGGATGCTCAATGTCACCTCAGGCTCATTTATACCTCAGGCTCATTTATACCTCAGGCATATGGCCATTTTGGTTAAACTCCAGGGGCCTTAATCTATTTGTTGGAATTTTTTGTATTACTATTAGATGACAGATAAGACAAATGAACATAATCTCTGGGTAAATTTACAAACTTTAGTAACATTTCTCTCCATTAAATTTTGACCTTAATAGGACAACAGGGATCTTCATACAATAAATTAGTTCATGCACTTTGTTTTAGCTTTATAGACAGAGGAGCACATAAGTATTTTCTCTCAAAACCAAAATGAGTTGTAAACATTTGTATTGAGTCTCTAGAAAGGAATTAGGTTTGCCAGTAAGAATTGAAACAAGGATATCACTGCTGTGTTCTGAGACCCTGAATTCTGTTCCAAAATAGATAAGACAAGACTGGGTCTTGACTTCTATTTTTTTTTTTTTTTTTTTTTTTTAGTGGTGGTCTGTGTGAGTCACCTGTGTCTGAATGGTAAAGATACATTGAGGAGCCAGATCATTCATTCAGACAGAACAAGGAACTGAACAGCTAGGTTTTATCAAAAACCAGATGGCTCTATTTTACAGAAGAAGAAACCATGCCTAGTTAGCTGTGCAAAACAGCTGGTCCAGGGCCATACTCTACAAGTTTGCAGTGGAATTTTGTTTCCTTTCTTGTGTATGACTGCTTAGAACATTACTCTCCTGAAGATCTATTAATATGATCTTATTCCCTGCCTTAGGAAAATCTCTTAAGTGAGTGGTTCCTCTGTTTCCCTTTATAAGATGGGCAAATGACATTAATTTATTCACTAATTCATTCAGCAGAAATAGTCTAGGCACTAAAAAGATGGAGATAAATAAAATGTAGACTCTATCTGGAGATATGCCCTATTTTTTTCCATAGGAGAAATACAAAAGAATTACAACAAAATTCAGTTATAGCTATAATAGAGTATAGAAGAAAATTCTATGGGAATATTGTATTGTTACAGTACAGGCAGGCTTTGTCAGACTCTTTTCAGACCTTTGAAGAATACATAAGGTACTTATGTATCTGTATATACTAAAACTTTTTGAAAATTGCCTGTAAGCATGCAAATTTTCTATTTCTATATTATTATCCATTACTGATCTGAGTGTGTTCCTGCCATTGTACATGTGATAGGAAACAACTGAACCACTGGAAAAAATGGCAAGGTTGACTAGATGCTTTTTAATATCTCATTGCTTTGTGTGTTTCCTCTTTCTGTCACTCCTACTTAAACCTCTCTTTCTTCTATATACGTCAGGCTTATTTTTTAAGACCTCACTTGAGGGTCCAGTAGGTTTGGATTTAGGCTGTCTGTAGAGGGTCTGAAATAACCCTCATTCTAAAGTCACTTGTCAAGTATTGGATATTTGTTGGGAGTTTGCTGCATGATAGGTTACCTTTACTATGGAGAATTTGGAGAAAGGGACTGACACATGGTGATATCTTGGCTGGAATAAAGCACACAGATGTGTGAGCTGTTCTTTAATCATATATTTAAATTTACAACATTCAAAGGATTCCCTTTTGTTATGAGAAGCACCTTGTGGCAGAAATGGATACAGGTTATCCTTTTACTGGGGAAATTCTCAGTTTTCGAAAAGGTTAATAAACCATAGAATATTCAACTATCTAGTTTTTAGGGTTGTAATTTGGGAAGCTTTCTTTTTTTCTGATTTAGCTCTACATTAACAATACAGCTCCCTCAATATTAGAGCACCTTCTATATGTTCTAGTTAAGTAGCCAAAGTTTGACTTTTGTGGATTGTTTCTGTAATGCAGGCAGTAATAGCTCATAATGACTCTGAAAGAACGGTCTAGCCAATCTTGCCAAAATTAAAATTATCTTTCATTTTTTATATCTCCAACTGTTCTAATCTTATTGGGGATATTAAACATATTTGCATTTGGGAGGAACCTCATATGCCAATCTGTGGAAAAGATGACACTACTCTCCATGATTTTATAAACTTTATGTAGCCAAGCAATGCATAACAATGCATATCAAAGACATATCTGCACACATACTTGTCAGGACCAGAATTCTTGCAAACCTTTCTTTTGATCCTCAGAATTTGTCAATAAGAAATTTGTGGAAATTACTGCCTCTTCTCACTCTTATTCAGAATCAGAATTCATTTTCAGGTCTTTGATCTCTTCAGATTATGATTAACACCTGTGGACTTGGAGCCACTATCCCCCATCCCAACAGGCAGTAGAAAAAGGGCACAGGATAAATGGCCTGACCATTCACTAGTCCTATTTGCTAGTGCTACCAAAACTAATCAAATACTCAGACCTGGAACTTAAGTATTTTGCGATTCTGGACTGTTCTGTACTATCTGTTCTATTTGATATCCCTTCTTACATTTCTAGACCTAAGATACCTTCTAAAACTTTCGTGGCCTGCTCGACACACAGTCCAGTTTCTTTCTAGTCAGCCATCTTTCACTTCTGCTCATACCCTAGGAAACTTTTTGAAAATGGAAGGAAGATTTTGAATATGCAGGAATGAGAGGGTAATGAAGTAAGAATCCTGAGAAGACAGAAGGGATTGGGGTCCAGAGCTCAGAAGGAAATGCTAGAAAGAGTGGAGACATCTTTTTTTGTTTGTTTTATGTTTAGGGAAGGAGGAAAATTGAGAGCAGACACAGTTTTAGTTTTGGTAACTGGAAGTCAAAGTGGCTTCCATTTTGTAATTTAAGTTGGAATTAAGGTCAGCAAGCTGAGAGAAAAGGAGAAATGGAAGAACAGAGCTTGAGCAAGTAGCTAAAATTTGGAATGGCCCCTATATACACAGTCCCTTTCCCTAAACTAATTGTCCCTATCAGCAAGGGCAGGATTAATTAAACTGAAATGATTCTGTGAGCCTTAAAAGAAATCCTGAGGGGTACTCTCTGAGGGAAGTGTTGCATGTAACGCAAGATACCAGAGATACCAGCACAAACATGTACCCCACAAAGGACACAAAGACCCTAAACCCACATATTTCAATAATAACACTGAATGTAAATGGGCTGAATGCTCCAATCAAAAGACAAAGGGTAGCAGAATGGATAAGAAAACAAAATCCATCTATTTGCTGTCTACAAGAAACACATTCTAGACTGGAAGATACCTTCATTAAAAATAAGGTAATGGAGAAATATATCATGCTACGGGAAGTCAAAAGAAAGCTAGAGTAGCTATACTTATATCAGACAAACGGGACTTTAAATTAAAGACAATAACAAGGAATGAAGAAGGACATTATATAATAATTACAGGGTCTATCGATCAGGAAGAACTAACAATTATAAATGTTGACGCACCGAATATGGGAGCACCTAAATATTTAAAACAATTACAAACAGAAACAATCTTATAGATAAGAATGTGCTAATAGTAGGGGATTTTAATACTCCACTTACAGCAATGGATAGATCAACCAGACAGAAAATCACTAAAGAAACAATGGACTTGAATGACACATTGGGCCAGATGGAATTGACAGATATATTTAGAACTCTACATCCTGAGGCCATGGAATTCACTTTCTTCTCAAGTGCGCATGTCACATTCTCCAAGATAGATCACATACTGGGACATAAAGCAGCCCTCAATAAATATAAAAGAATTGAGATCATACCATGCACACGTTCAGAACATAATGCTTTGAAACTTGAAATCAATCACAGAAACAAGTCTGGAAAACTTCAAAAAGCCTGGAGGCTACAGAACACTCTACTAAAGAATGAATGGGCCAATCAGGCAATAAGAAAAGAAATTTAAAAATATATGGAAACAAATGAAAATGAAAACACAACAATCCAAAATTTATGGGCTGCGGTAAAGGGAGTCCTAAGAGGAAAGTACATTGCACTCCAGGCCTATGTCAAGAAGTTAGAAAGCGCAAGTCCAAAATCTAACAGCTCACCTAAAGGAACTAGAGGCAGAGCAACAAATATGCCCTAAACCCAGTAGAAGAAGAGAAATAGTGAAATTAGAGTAGAAGTAAACAACATAGAGACGAAAGAAACAATTGATCAGATACGTGAAACCAAGAGTTGGTTTTTTGAAAATATAAACAATATTGACAAACCTCTAGCCAGGTTTCTCAGAAAGAAAAGAAAGAGCACCCTAAGAGACAATATCATGAATGAAAATGGACTTATTACAACCAACCCCTCAGAAATACAAGCAATTATCAGGAAATACTATGAAAAATCATATGCCAACAAATTGGACAACGTAGAAGAAATGGACAAATTCCTAAAACACACACTCACTACCAAAATTCACACGAGAAGAGATAGGAAATCTGAATAGATCCATAACTAGCGAAGAGATTGAATTAGTAATCAAAAATCTCCCAACAAATAAAAGCCCTGTATCTGATGGCTTCCCTGGGGAATTCTAACAGACATTTAAAACAGAATTATTAGCAATTTTTCTCAAGCTATTCCAAAAAATAGAAATCGAATACTTCCGGATTCATTTTATGAAACCAGTATCACTCTGATTCCCAAGTCAGACAGTGATCCAGTAAAAAAAGAGAACTACAGGTCAATATCCTTGATGAATCTGGATGCAAAAATCCTCAACAAGATCCTTGCAAATCGAATCCAACAGCACATAAAAAGAATTATACACCACGATCAAGTGGGATTCATTCCTTGGGTTACAGGGCTGGTTCAATATTCACATATCAATCAATGTGATCCATCACATCAACAAAAGAAAAGATAAAAACCATATGATCCTGTCAATAGATGCAGAAAAAGCATTTAACAAAATACAGCATCCCTTCTTAATAAAGACCCTCGAGAAAGTCGGGATAGAAAGAACTTACTTAAACATCATAAAAGCCATCTATGAGAAGCCCTCAGATAGCATCATCCTCAACGGGGAAAAACTGAGAGCTTTCCCCCTGAGATCAGGAACATGACAGGGATGTCCACTCTCACCACTGTTGTTTAACCTAGTGCTGGAAGTCCTAGCATCCAAATTAGTGAGGAAGTAGTAAAACTGTCACTATTTGCGGATGACATGATAGTGAATACAGAAAACCCTGAAGTCTTCACCAAAAACTATTTGAATTGGTAAATAAATTCAGTAAAGTTTCAGGATACAATTTAATATATAGAAATCTGTGGCATTTGTATACATGAACAATGAATTAGCAGAAAAATAAATTAAGAAAACAATCCCATTTAACTGTTGTACCAAAAAAAAAAAAAAGAGTAAAATACCTAGGAATAAAGTTAACCAAGGAGGTTAAAGATCTGGACTCTGAAAACATTGACAAAAGAAATTAAAGACAACATAATACAACAAATAGATATTCTATGTTTGTGTTTTGGAATAATTAATATTGTTAAAATGCCCATACTACCCAAAGAAATCTACAGATGTAATGCAATCCCTATCAAAATACCAACAGAATTTTTCATAGAACTAAAATAAATGATTAACTGCTTTGGGTTGCTAATAGCTCATTCAAGGTACCTTAAGTAATGGATTATTTATAACAAATATCTGTGTCTGTTGTGACCCCCAAAATACTTGAAAACCAGGTCTCAGGAAGAAAGATATATTAGTTAAGGTAAGGGATATAACCACTATAAAAGACCCTAAAATAGAATGACTTAAGTGAGATGGAAATCTCTCAATTCCTCTATTTCTCTGTCTCTTTTTCTTTTTCCTCCCTCTTGCCTCCTCCCTTTTGCCTTCCTCCCTCCTACCTTCTTTTATCTCTCACTTCAGTATAGCTGGTTTAGGCAGGTTGTGCAATTGTGCTTCCTTAGGTAGTTCAAGGATCCAGGTAACTCCCATTGTTGTTTCAGTATCTTCTAGAGCAAAGATTGATAAATTATGTCTGGCAGGCCAAATCTAGCTTGTTGCTTGCTTTTATAAAGAAAGTTTTATTTGGAGAAAGAATAAAATCTGGCCATGTGTAGCAACGCGGATGGACCCTGAGGGTGTTATGCTAAGCGAAACAAGTCAGGCAGAGAGGGACAAATACCATATGTTTGCACGTATAGGAGGATTAGGAGGAACTTAACGGAGGACTGTGGGGGAGAAGAAGGGGGGAAACAGTGGAGGAAGGGGAGAGAGGCAAACCATGAGACACTCTTGAATGCTGAGAACAAACTGAGGACTGATGGGTGTGGGGAGGGAGGGGGGAGATGGGCATTTTGGAGGGCACTTGTGGGGATGAGCACTGGGTGTTATATGGAAACCAACTTGACAATGAACTATTTGTAAAAAAAAATAATGCAAAAAAAAGTTTTATTTTAATGGAGCTACTACCATTCCAATACATACCATTTATGGCTGCTTGGGCACTACAACAGCAGACTTGAGTAGTTTTATCTGTCTATCTATGTATCCATCTATCTATCATCTATCTATCTATCTATCGAGAGAGGGAGAGAGAGACGGAGAGAGCGCGAGCTCTGAGGAGGGGCAGAGAGGCAGGGAAAGAGAGAAAATCCCAAGCAGGCTCTGCACTGACAGATGCAGGTCTTGAACTCACAAACTGTGAGGTCTTGATCTGAATCTAAATCAAGAGTCCATGGTTAACCAAATGAGCCACCCAAGCACCCCAGAATTCAATAGTTTTTTTTTTTAATGGTTTATTGTCAAATTAGTTTCCACATAACATCCAGTGCTCATCCCCACACATGTCCTCCTCCATGCCCATCCCTCACTCCCCCCCCCCACATCCATCAGTCCTCAGTTTTGTCAGCATTCAAGAGTCTCTCATGGTTTGCCTCTCTCCTTTCACCTACCATTTCCCCCCTTCTTCTCCCCCTTGTTCCTCCGTTAAGTTCCTCCTAATCCTCCTATACGTGCAA